>NW_027038487.1:0-31811 GCF_034236695.1 Oncorhynchus nerka
CTACTTGCACCTCTACTTCTCCTGTCTATGCCAGCACTCTGACTCCTCCTGCTCTATGCCAGCACCTCTACTCTCTCACTTCTGCCGCTGCTCTATACCATTCCTGCTCTACTCCCAGCACTGACTCTCCTGTTTCAGCACAGCTCTACCTCCAGCACCTTTGACTTCTCCTGCTCTATGCCACACCACCATCTCACCTTTCCTTAGCCACACTCCCATTTCCTGTCTCTATGCCAACACTTACTCTAGCACCTCTTACTCTGCTCCATGCCAGCACCTCGCTTCATGTTAACACTTACTCTCCATTTCTTCCTAGCTTTATGCCGAGGCACACTCCTTATCCAGCACTCTACTTCTCCATGCTCTATGCACACTCTACTACTTCCAGCACCTCTACTCTGCCTGAGCTCTATGCCAACACTCCTCATCTTCTCCAGCACCTCTATCTCTCCTGTCTCGATGCCAGCACTCACTCTCACTTTCTTCCAGCACCTCTATTCTCCTGTTCTATGCTAGCACTTACTCTACTTCTTCCTGCTTCTATGCTAACACTCTATCTATCTAGCACTCTACTTCTCCTGCTCTATGCCAACACTCTCTACTTCTCCTGCTTAGACTTTATGCCACACTTCTACTCTCCTGCTCTATGCTAACACTTACTTCTCCACTGATTTCTAGTTTCTATACTACATCTCTATCTCCTGCTCTATAAGCCACACCTTATCTCCAGCACCTCTACTCCCTACTTTCTCCATGCCTGAACACTTCTCACTTCTCCTGTTTCTATGCTAACACTCTACTTCTCCTGCAGCACTCTACTCTCCTGCTCTATGCTAGCACTCTACTCTCCTGCTTCTATGCTAACACTTTACTCCAGCACTTTACTCTCCTGTTCTATGCTAGCACTTTATTTCTCCTGTTTATGCTAACACTCTTACTTCTCCAGCACTTCTACTTCTCCTGTTTCATGCTAACACCTCTACTTCTCCTGTTTCTATGCTAGCACTCACTCTGATTTCTCTCTGTTTCGAGGCATTAGCACCTTCGACTTCTCCTGTCTATGCTAGCACTACTTCTCACTTCTTCTGTTTCAGCAGACTCTACTCGTCCAGCACCTCTTACTCTCCTGCTCTATGCCAGCACCTACTCTCACATTTACTTCTCCTGCTTCTATGCCAGCACCTCTACTCTCCTATGCACCTCTACTTCCTCCTGTCTCTACTGCCAGCACTCTCATTTCTCCTGTCTATGCAAGCACTCACTTACTCTACTTCTTCCTGTTTTATGCTAGCACTCCTCACTTTCTCCTGTTTCTATGCCAGCACCTCTACTTCTCCTGTCTCTATGCTAGCACTCTACTCTCCAGCACCTCTACTCTCCTGCTCTATGCCAGCACCTTACTTCTCCTGATCTATGCTAGCACTCTATTTCTTCCTGTTTCTATGCCAGCACTCTACTTCTAGCTACTCCTACTTCTCCTGTTCTGAGGCCAGCACTCTACTTCTCCTGTGTCTATGTTAACACCTCTATTTCCCTGATTTCTGAGGCTAGCATCTTTACTTCTCCGACCGATGTTAACACTCTACTTTCCTGTTTCTATGCTAACATCCTTTACCTTCCTGCCGAGGTTAACACTCTATTTCTCCGAGTCGAGGCTAACACTTACTTCCTTCCGTGCTGAGGCACCTTCACTTCGTACTTTCTTTCCTGCTCTATGCTAACACTCTATCTAGCACTCTACTTTCCTGTTCTATGCCAACACTCTACCTCCAGCACCTCTATCTGTCTATGCCAGCACTCTACTTCTCCTGCTCTATGCCAACACCTCTACTTCCAGCACTCTACTCTCCTGCTCTATGCCAAGACTACTAACACTCTACTTCCTGTTTTTATGCTAGCACTTCTACTTCTCCTGCTCTATGCTAACACTTCCATTTCTTCCTGTCTCTGATGCTAGCACTCTCTCCACTTCCTACACTCATTTCTCCTGCTCTATGCTACACATCTACATACTTCTCCTGTTTATGCCAGCACTTTACTTCCTCCTGCTTCTATGCTAACACTTACTTCTCCTGTCGATGCCAACGACCTCATTCTGCTCTATGCCACGCACTTACCTTCCTAGTTTCTATGCTTAGCACTCTCATTCTTCTGTTTATGCTAACACTCTATTTCTGTTTCATGCTAACACTCATCCAGCACCTTTATTTTCCTGCTCTGAGTGTCAGCACTCTACTTCCTGTCTATGCTAACACTCTATTTCCTCCAGCACTTTATCTCCTGTCTATGCAGCTTATGTTCTCTTAGTTCTCTTAGATTTACTTCCTGTTTCGATGAGACACTTCTACTTCTCCTGTTTCGATGCTAGCACTCTATCTCTGTTTCTGTCAGCACCTTACTTCTCTGATCTATGCTAACACCCTATCTAACACTCTCTGTTTCATCAGTCTACTAGCACTTTACTTTCCTGTTTATGCTAACACTTTATTTCTGTTCTATGCTAACACTTACTTCCTGTTTCTATGCCAACACCTTACTCTAGCATCTTTACTTCTGTTTCCATGCACACTTCACTCCTGTCTATGCCAACACTTTACTTCTCCTGTTTATGCTAACACTCCCGATTTCTACTGCTCGTATGCCAGCACTCTCATTTCTCCTGTCTCTATGCTAACACTTCTACTTCTAGCACTCCATTTCTTGCCTGAGCTGACTGTTAGTTCTCCTGTTTCATGCTAACACTTCTTTACTATTTCCTCGTTTATGCTAGCACTTTATTTCTGTTTATGTCAACACTTCTATTTCTTGACTCTACTTCCTGTTTCTATGCTAACACTCTCTATCTCCTGTTTCATGCTAACACCTACTTCTCCTGTTTATGCCAACACTTCTACTTCTCCTGCTCTATGCTAACACCTCTACTTCTTCCTGTTTCTATGTTAACACTTACTCTAGCGACCTCTACTTCTTCCTGTTTCTATGCTAGCACTCTACTTCTTCCTGTCTCTATGCTAACACTCCTACTCCTGTCTCCACGCACCTCTTACTTCTCCTGCTTCTATGCTAGCACCCTACTTCGTCTCCAGCACCTTTACTTCTCCTGTTTCTATGTTAACACTTACTTCCAGCTCTCATTTCCTGTTTCTATGCTAACACTCTACTTCCTGTTTATGCCAGCACTCTACTTCCAGCACTCTACTCTGCTCTATGCTAGCACCCTCATTTCCTAGCTCTATGCCAGACTTACCTTCTGACTCATTCTGCTCTATGCCAGCACTCTACTCTCCTGCTCTATGCTAGCACCTCTATCTCTGCTCTATGCTCAGTCACATCTACTTTCTCCTGCTCTATGCTAACACCTCTACTTCCTGCATCTCATGTCAACACTCTACTCTCCTGCTCTATGCCGAGACACCTCTACTCTCCAGCACTCTACTTCTCCTGTTTCCTCTATGCTAACACTCTACTTCTTCCAGCACCTCTACTTCCTGCTTCATGCCAACACTTACTTCTCCAGCACCTCTACTCTCCTGCTCTGAGTGCTAACACTCTCCAGTACTCTCCTGCTCTATGCCAACACCTCTACTCTCCACACTTCTCCTGTGTCTAGTCAGCACTCTACTTCTCCAGCACCTCTATCTCTCCTGTTCTATGCCAACACCTCTACTCTCCAGCACTTTATTCTCCTGCTCTATGCCAACACTCTCTACTCTCCTGCTCTATGCTAACACCTCTACTTCTCCAGCACTTCTACTCTCCTGCTCTATGCCAACACTCTCATCTCCAACACCTCTACTCTCCTGCTCTATGCCAGCACCTCTACTCTCCTGTCTCTATGCCAACACCTCTACTCTCCTGCTCTATGCCAGCACCTCTACTCTCCAGCACTCTCTACTCTCCTGCTCTGATGCCAACACTCTATTCCACTCTACTCTCCTGTCTATGTCAACACTCTACTTCTCCTGCTCTATGCCAACACCTCTACTCTCCAGCACCTCGTACTTCTCCTGTTCGTATGCCAACACTCTCCAGCATCTTACTCTCCTGCTTTATGCCAACACCTCACTCTCCTGCTCTATGCCAACACTCTTCTTCTAGCTCTATGCCAACACCTCTACTCTCCTGCTCTATGCCAACACCTCTACTTCCAGCACACTCTACTTCCTCCTGTCTCTATGCTAACACTCTACTTCTCCTGCTCTATGCCAGCACCTCTACTCTCCTGCTCTAGGTCAACACCTCTACTCTCCTGCTCTATGCCAGCACCTCTACTCTCCTGCTCTATGCCAAGCACCTCTACTCTCCTGCTCTATGCCAGCACCTCTACTCTCCTGCTCTATGCCAACACTCTATCTAGTACCTCTACTTCTCCTGCTCTATGCCAACACCCTACTCTCCTGTCATGCTAGCACACTTACTCCTGCTCTATGCTAGCACCTCTATTTCTCCTGTCTCTATGCTCAGCACTCTACTCTCCTGCTCGAGGTCAACACCCTACTCTTCCAGCACTCCTATCTCTCCTGCTCTATGCCAGACATCTCTACTATCCAGAGCACTTCTATCACCAGCACTTCTACTCTCCTGCTCTATGCCAGCACCTCTACTTCTGCTCTATGCCAGCACCTCTACTCTCCTGCTTCTATGCCAGCACCTCTACTCTCCTGCTCTATGCTAACACCTCTACTCTCCTGCTCTATGCTAACACTCCCTACTCTCCTGCTCTATGCCAACACTCTCTACATCTCCTGCTTCTGATGCTAACACCTCTACTCTCCTGTTCTATGCTAACACTCTCATTTCTGCCAGCACCTCTACTTCCTGTCTATGCCAACACCTCTACTCTCCAGCACCTCTACTCTCCTGTCTCTATGCTAACACCTCTATCTCCAGCACTCTCTCTCCTGCTCTATGCCAGCACCTCTACTCTCCTGCTCTATGCCAACACCTCTACTCTATGCCAGCACCTCTACTCTCCTGCTCTATGCCAACACCTCTACTTCTCTCAGCACCCTCTACTCTCCTGCTCTATGCCAACACTATCTCCACTTTACTCCTGCTCTATGCTAACATCTCTTCCTGCTCGATGCCAACACCTCTACTCTCCTGTCTCTATACCAGCACCTCTACTCTCAGCACTGACTGTCCTGCTCATGCCAGCACCTCTACTCTCCTGCTTCTCATGCTAACACTTACTTCTTCCTGCTCTATGCCAGCACCTCTACTCTCAGCACCTCTACTTCTCTGCTCTATGCCAACACCTCTACTCTCCTGCTCTATGCCAACACTCTACTCTCCTGCTCTATGCCAACACCTTACTTTCTCAGCACACTCTACTTCTCCTGCTCTATGCCAACACTACTCCTACTCTGCCAGCACCTCTACTGCTCCTGCTCTATGCCAACACTTCTACTCTCCTGCTCTATGCCAACACCTCACTTAGCACTCGATCTTCCTAGCTCTATGCTAACACTTATTCTGTTTATGCTAACACCTCTACTTCTCCTGCTCTATGCCAACACTCTATTCTCCTGTTCTATGCTAACACTCTATCTCTCCTGCTCTATGCCAACACTCTACTTCTCCTGCTCTATGCCAACACTCTCATTTCCTGTTTCTATGCTAACACCTCTACTTCTCTGCATCTATGCTAACACTCTACTTCCTCCTGTTCTATGCCAACACCTTCTAATTCCTTCTCTGAGCTCTATGCCAACACCTCTACTCTCTGCTCTATGCCAACACTCCCTACTCTCCTGCTCTATGCCAACACTCTACTCTCCAGCTATGCTAACTCTGACTCTCCTGTCTATGCTAGCACTCGACTCTCCTGCTCTATGCAGCACTCTCTTCTCTCATGCCAACACCTCTATTCTCCAGCATCTACTCTCCTGCTCTATGCCAGCACCTCTACTCTCCTGCTCTATGCCAACACCTCTACTCTCCTGGCTCTATGCCCACTCTACTCTCCAGCACCTCTACTTCCTCCTGCTCTATGCCAACACCTCTACTCCAGCACTTACTCTCCTGCTCTATGCCAGCACTCTACTCTCCTGCTCTATGCCAACACCTCTACTTCCTCCTGCTCTATGCCAGCACCTCTACTTCTCCTGCTCTATGCCAGCACCTCTACTCTCCAGCACCTCGACTCTCCTGCTCTATGCCAACACCTCTACTCTCCAGCACTCTATTCTCCTGTTCTATGCCAACACCTCTACTCTCCAGCACCTCTATCTCCTGGCTCTATGCCAGCACCTCTACTCTCCTGCTCGATGCCAGCACCTCTACTCTCCTGCTCTATCCAGCACCTCTACTCTCCTGCTCTATGCCAACACCTCTACTCTCCTGCTCTATGCCAGCACCTCCACTCTCCTGCTCTATGCCAGCACCTCTACTCTCCTGCTCTATGCCAACACCTCTACTCTCCGCTGAGGCTAACACTTTATTTTCTGCCTATGCTACACTCTACTCCTGCTCTATGCCAACACTCTACTTCTCCAGCACTCTACTCTCCTGCTCTAGTGCTAACACTTTATTTCCAGCACTCTACTCTCCTGTTTCTATGCTAACACTCCTCGACTTCTCCAGCACTCTACTTCTTCCTATGCCAGCACTTCTCTAGCACCTTATTCTCCTGCTCTATGCCAACACCTCTATCTCTCCTGCTCTATGCCAACACCTCTACCTCCAGCACCTCTACTTCCTGCTCCTATGCCAACACTCTCTACTTTCCAACACCTCTACTTCCTGTCTCTATGCCAGCACCTCTACTCTCCTGCTCTATGCCAACACCTCTACTTTCCTGCTCTATGCCAGCACCTCTACTTCCAGCACTCCTGCCACTTCCTCCTGCTCTATGCCAACATCTCTACTCTCCAGCACTCTACTCTCCTGCTCTATGCCAACACCTCTACTTTCCTGCTCTATGCCAACACTCTACTCTCCTGCTCTATGCCAACATCTCTCTGTCTCTAGCACCTTACCTCTACTCGTCCAGCACCTCTACTCTCCTGCTCTATGCCAACACTCTACTCTCCTGCTCTATGCCAACACCTCTACTCTCCTGTTCTATGCCAGCTACGTCAACTCCTCTATCTCTGCCAACACCTCTACTTCTCCTGCTCTATGCTAACACTCTACTTCTCCTGTCTCTATGCCAGCACTCTACTCTCCTGCTCTATGCCAACACTTCTACTCTCCTGCTTCTATGCCAACACTTCTACTCTCCTGCTCTATGCTAACACTCTACTCTCCTGTTCTATGCCAACACCTCTACTTCTCCTGTACTTCTATGTCTCAGCACCTCTACTTATCCAACACTCTACTGTCCAGCACCTACTATCTCCTGTCGATGCTAACACTTATGCCAGCACCTCTACTCTCCTGCTCTATGCCAGCACCTCTACTCTCCTGCTCTATGCCAACACCTCTACTCTCCTGCTCTATGCCAACACCTCTACTCTCCTGCTCTATGCCAGCACCTCTACTCTCTGCTCGATGCCAACACTCTATTCTCTGCTCTATGCCAGCACCTCTATCTCTCCTGCTCTATGCCAACACCTTACTCTCCTGCTCTATGCCAGCACCTCTACTCTCGTGCTCTATGCGAACACCTCTACTTCCAGCACCTCTACTCTCTGTTCTATGCTAACACCTCTACTCTCCTGCTCTATGCCAACACTCTACTCTCCTGCTCTATGCCAACACCTACTCTCCTGCTCTATGCCAGCACTTATCTAACACTCTACTCCTCCTGCTCCTATGCCAACACTTACTCTCCTGCTTCTATGCCAACACTCTACTTTCCTGCTTATGCTAACACCTGCTTCCAACACCTCTACTTCTCCTGCTCTATGCCAACACTCTCTACTCTCCTGCTCTATGCTCAGCACCTCTACTCTCCTGCTCTATGCCAACACCTCTACTCTCCTGCTCTATGCTAACACCTCTACTCTCCTGCTCTATGCCAACACCTCTACTTCTCCTGCTCTGATGCTTAACACTTCTATCTCCTGCTCTATGCTAACAGCTTCCGATTTCTTCCTGTTGCTGAGGTTAACACTCTTTACTTCTTCCTGTTCTATGCTAACACTCTATTACTCCAGCACTCTCTACTTTCCTATGCTCAGACACCTCTATTTCTTCCTAGCTTTATGCTCAACATCTCCTATCCTAGTTCCTATGCCAACACTTTACTTCTCCTGCTCTATGCTAGCACCTTACTCTCCAGCACCTCTACTTCCTGCTCTATGCCAACACTCTCTACTTCTCCTGCTCTATGCCAGCACCTCTACTCTCCTGTTTCTATGCCAACACCTCTACTCTCCAGCACTCTATTCTCTTGCCAGCACCTCTACTCTCCTGCTCTATGCCAACACCTCTACTCTCCTGCTCTATGCCAACACCTCTACTCTCCTGCTCTATGCCAACACCTCTACTCTCCTGCTTCTATGCCAACACCTCTACTCTCCAACACCTCTACTCTGCTCTATGCCAACACCTCTACTCTCCTGCTCTATGCCAACACCTCTACTCTCTCTGCTTCTATGCCAACACCTCTACTCTCCTGCTCTATGCCAACACTCCTGCTCTATGTCCACTACTCCTAGCTCTATGCCAGCACCTCTACTCTCCTGCTCTATGCCAACACCTCTACTCTCCTGCTCTATGCCAACACCTCTACTCCATACTCTATCTCCTGCTCTATGCCAACACCTCTACTCTCCAGCACCTTCCTACTCTCCTGCTCTATGCCAACACCTCTACTCTCCTGTCTAGTCAACCTCTACTCTCCAGCACTCTACTCTCCTGCTCTATGCCAACACCTCTACTCTCCTGCTCTATGCCAGCACCTCTACTTCTCCTGCACTCTATGCTACTACTCTACTTCCAGCACCTCTACTTCCTGCTCTATGCTAACACCTCATCTCCAGCACCTCTATCTCTCCTTGCTCTATGCCAGCACCTCTACTCTCCTGCTCTATGCCAACACTCTACTTCCACGCCTACTCTCCTCTACTCTCCTGCTCTATGCCAACACCTCTACTCTCCTGCTCTATGCCAACTCTCTTCCTGCTCTATGCCAACACCTCTACTCTCCTGCTCTATGCCAACACCTCTACTCTCCTGCTCTATGCCAACATCCTCTCTGCTCTATGCAACACTCTCTACTCCTGCTCTATGAACACCTACTCTCCTGCTCTATGCCAACACCTCTACTTCTCCTGCTCTATGCCAACACCTCTACTTCCTGCTCTATGCTAATACTCACTCCTGTCTATGCCAACACCTCTACTCTCCTGCTCTATGCCAACACCTCTACTCTCCTGCTCTAGTGCCAACATCCTATTTCCCTCTGCTTTACAACACTCTACTCTCCTGCTCTATGCCAACACCTCTACTTCTCCCCAGCACTCTACTCTCCTGCTCTATGCCAACACTCTACTCTCCTGCTCTATGCCAACACCTCTACTCTCCTGCTCTATGCCAGCACCTCTACTCTCCTGCTCTATGCCAGCACCTCTACTCTCCTGCTCTATGCCAACACCTCTACTCTCCTGCTCTATGCCAACACCTCTACTCTCCTGTCTCTCCATGCCAACACCTCTACTCTCTCATGCCAGCACCTCTACTCTCCTGCTCTATGCCAACACCTCTACTCTCCTGCTCTATGCCAACACCTCTACTCTCCTGCTCTATGCCAACACCTCTACTCTCCTGCTCTATGCCAACACCTCTACTTCTCCTGCTCTATGCAACACCTCTACTCTCCTGCTCTATGCCAACACCTCTACTCTCCTGCTCTATGCCAACACTCTCTACTCTCCTGCTCTATGCCAGCACCTCTATCTCTCCAGCACCTCTACTCTCCTGCTCTATGCCAACACCTCTCTACTCCTGCTCTATGCCAACACCTCTACTCTCCTGCTCTATGCCAACACCTCTACTCTCCTGCTCTATGCCAACACTTCTCTACTCTCCTGCTCTATGCCAACACCTCTACTCTCCTGCTCTATGCCAACACCTCTACTCTCCTGCTCTATGCCAACACCTCTACTCTCCTGCTCTATGCCAACACCTCTACTCTCCTGCTCTATGCCAGCACCTCTACCTCCTGTCTATGCCAACACCTCTACTCTCCTGCTCTATGCCAACACCTCTACTCTCCTGCTCTATGCTAGCACCTCTACTCTCCTGCTCTATGCCAACACCTCTACTCTCCTGCTCTATGCCAACACCTCTACTCTCCTGCTCTATGCCAACACCTCTACTCTCCTGCTCTATGCCAACACCTCTACTCTCCTGACTCTATCTCCTGCTCTGTAACACCTCTACTCTCCTGCTCTATGCCAACACCTCTACTCTCCTGCTCTATGCCAACACCTCTACTCTCCTGCTCTATGCCAACACCTCTACTCTCCTGCTCTATGCCAACACTCTCTACTTTCCTGCTCTATTGCAGCACCTCTACTCTCCTGCTCTATGCCAACACCTCTACTCTCCTGCTCTATGCCAACACCTCTACTCTCCTGCTCTATGCCAACACCTCTACTCTCCTGCTCTATGCCAACACCTCTACTCTCCTGCTCTATGCCAACACTTACTCTCCTGCTCTATGCAGCACTCTCTAGACTCTCCTGCTCTATGCCAACACCTCTACTCTGCTCTATGCCAGCACCTCTACTCTCCTGCTCTATGCCAACACCTCTACTCCTGCTCTATGCCAACACCTCTACTCTCCTGCTCTATGCCAACACCTCACTCTCTTGCTCTATGCCAACACCTCTACTCTCCTGCTCTATGCCAACACCCTACTCTCCACATCACTCCTGCTCTATGCCAACACTTACTCTCCTGCTCTATGCCAACACCTCCTACTCTCCTGCTCTATGCCACACACCTCTACTCTCCTGCTCTATGCCAACACCTCTACTCTCCTGCTCTATGCCAACACCTCTACTCTCCTGCTCTATGCCAGACACTCTACTCTCTCCTGCTCTATGCCAACACCTCTACTCTCCTGCTCTATGCCAACACCTCTTCTCCTGCCAGCACCTCTACTCTCCTGCTCTATGCCAACACCTCTACTCTCCTGCTCTATGCCAACACCTCTACTCTCCTGCTCGTATGCCAACACTCTTCTACTCTCTCCTGCTCTATGCCAACACCTCTACTCTCCTGCTCTATGCCAACACCTCTACTCTCCTGCTCTATCTAACACCTCTACTCTCCTGCTCTATGCCAACACCTCTACTCTCCTGCTCTATGCCAACACCTCTACTCTCCTGCTCTATGCCAACACTCTACTCTCCTGCTCTATGCCAACACCTCTACTCTCCTGCTCTATGCCAGCACCTCTACTCTCCTGCTCTATGCCAACACTCACTCTCCTGTTCCAGCAACACTCTACTTCTCCTGCTCTATGCCAACACCTCTACTCTCCTGCTCTATGCCAACACCTCTACTCTCCTGCTCTATGCCAACACCTCTACTCTCCTGCTCTATGCCAACACCTTCTACTCTCCTGCTCTATGCCAACACTCTCTCTCTCATGCACCCCTACTCTCCTGCTCTATGCCAACACCTCTACTCTCCTGCTCTATGCCAACACCTCTACTCTCCTGCTCTATGCCAACACTCTCTACTCTCCTGCTCTATGCCAACACCTCTACTCTCCTGCTCTATGCCAACACCTCTACTCTCCTGCTCTATGCCAACACCTCTACTCTCCTGCTCTATGCCAACACCTCTACTCTCTCTGCTCTATGCCAACACCTCTACTCTCCTGCTCTATGCCAACACCTCTCTACTCTCCTGCTCTATGCCAACACCTCTACTCTCCTGCTCTATGCCAACACCTCTATCTCTCCTGCTCTATGCCAACACCTCTACTCTCCTGCTCTATGCCAACACCTTACTCTCCACACCTCACTCTCCTGCTCTATGCCAACACCTCTACTCTCCTGCTCTATGCCAACACCTCTACTCTCCTGCTCTATGCCAACACCTCTACTCTCCTGCTCTATGCCAACACCTCTACTCTCCTGCTCTATGCCAACACCTCTACTCTCCTGCTCTATGCCAACACCTCTACTCTCCTGCTCCTATGCCAACACCTCCTACTCTCCTGCTCTATGCCAACACCTCTACTCTCCTGCTCTATGCCAACACCTCTACTCTCCTGCTCTATGCCAACACCTCTACTCTCCTGCTCTATGCCAACACCTCTACTCTCCTGCTCTATGCCAACACCTCTACTCTCCTGCTCTATGCCAACACCTCTACTCTCCTGCTCTATGCCAACACTCTATGCCAACACTCTACTCTCCTGCTCTATGCCAACACCTCTACTCTCCTGCTCTATGCCAACACCTCTACTCTCCTGCTCTATGCCAACACCTCTACTCTCCTGCTCTATGCCAACACCTCTACTCTCCTGCTCTATGCCAACACCTCTACTCTCCTGCTCTATGCCAACACCTCTACTCTCCTGCTCTATGCCAACACCTCTACTCTCCTGCTCTATGCCAACACCTCTACTCTCCTGCTCTATGCCAACACCTCTACTCTCCTGCTCTATGCCAACACCTCTACTCTCCTGCTCTATGCCAACACCTCTACTCTCCTGCTCTATGCCAACACTCTACTCTCCTGCTCTATGCCAACACCTCTACTCTCCCTGCTCTATGCCAGCACTCTACTCTCCTGCTCTATGCCAACACCTCTACTCTCCTGCTCTATGCCAACACCTCTACTCTCCTGCTCTATGCCAGCACCTCTACTCTCCTGCTCTATGCCAAGCACCTCTACTCTCCTGCTCTATGCCAACACCTCTACTCTCCTGCTCTATGCCAACACCTCTACTCTCCTGCTCTATGCCAACACCTCTACTCTGCCAGCACCTCTACTCTCCTGCTCTATGCCAACACCTCTACTTCTGCTCTAGCACCTCTCTCCTGCTCTATGCCAACACCTCTACTCTCCTGCTCTATGCCAACACCTCTACTCTCCTGCTTCTATGCCAACACCTCTACTCTCCTGCTCTATGCCAACACCTCTACTCTCCTGCTCTATGCCAACACCCTCTACTCTCCTGCTCTATGCCAACACCTCTACTCTCCTGCTCTGTCAACACCTCTGTCATCAACACCTCTACTCTCCTGCTCTATGCCAACACCTCTTACTCTCCTGCTCTATTGCCAACACCTCTACTCTCCTGCTCTATGCCAACACCTCTACTCTCCTGCTCTATGCCAACACCTCTACTCTCCTGCTCTATGCCAACACCTCTACTCTCCTGCTCTATGCCAACACCTCTACTCTCCTGCTCTATGCCAACACCTCTACTCTCCTGCTCTATGCCAACACCTCTACTCTCCAGCACCTCTACTCTCCTGCTCTATGCCAACACCTCTACTCTCCTGCTCTATGCCAGCACCTCTACTCTCCTGCTCTATGCCAACACCTCTACTCTCCTGCTCTATGCCAACACCTCTACTCTCCTGCTCTATGCCAACACCTCTACTCTCCTGCTCTATGCCAACACCTCTACTCTCCTGCTCTATGCCAACACCTCTACTCTCCTGCTCTATGCCAACACCTCTACTCTCCTGCTCTATGCCAACACCTCTACTCTCCTGCTCTATGCCAACACCTCTACTCTCCTGCTCTATGCCAACACCTCTACTCTCCTGCTCTATGCCAGCACCTCTACTCTCCTGCTCTATGCCAACACCTCTACTCTCCTGCTCTATGCCAACACCTCTACTCTCCTGCTCTATGCCAACACCTCTACTCTCCTGCTCTATGCCAACACCTCTACTACTCCTGCTCTATGCCAACACCTCTACTTCTCCTGCTTCTATGCCAGCACCTCTACTTCTCCTGCTCTATGCCTGCAACACCTCTACTCTCCTGCTCTATGCCAACACTCTACTCTCCTGCTCTATGCCAACACCTCTACTCTCCTGCTCTATGCCAACACCTCTACTCTCCTGCTCTATGCCAACACCTCTACTCTCCTGCTCTATGCCAACACCTCTACTCTCCTGCTCTATGCCAACACCTCTACTCTCCTGCTCTATGCCAACACCTCTACTCTCCTGCTCTATGCCAACACTCTACTCTCCTGCTCTATGCCAACACCTCTACTCTCCTGCTCTATGCCAACACCTCTACTCTCCTGCTCTATGCCAACACCTCTACTCTCCTGCTCTATGCCAACACCTCTACTCTCCTGCTCTATGCCAACACCTCTACTCTCCTGCTCTATGCCAACACCTCTACTCTCCTGCTCTATGCCAACACCTCTACTTCCTGCTCTATGCAACACCTCTACTTCTCCTGCTCTATGCCAACACCTCTACTCTCCTGCTCTATGCCAACACCTCTACTCTCCTGCTCTATGCCAACACCTCTACTCTCCTGCTCTATGCCAACACTCTACTCTCCTGCTCTATGCCAACACCTCTACTCTCCTGCTCTATGCCAACACCTCTACTCTCCTGCTCTATGCCAACACCTCTACTCTCCTGCTCTATGCCAACACCTCTACTCTCCTGCTCTATGCCAACACCTCTACTCTCCTGCTCTATGCCAACACCTCTACTCTCCTGCTCTATGCCAACACCTCTACTCTCCTGCTCTATGCCAACACCTCTACTCTCCTGCTCTATGCCAACACCTCTACTCTCCTGCTCTATGCCAACACCTCTACTCTCCTGCTCTATGCCAACACCTCTACTCTCCTGCTCTATGCCAACACCTCTACTCTCCTGCTCTATGCCAACACCTCTACTCTCCTGCTCTATGCCAACACCTCTACTCTCCTGCTCTATGCCAACACCTCTACTCTCCTGCTCTATGCCAACACCTCTACTCTCCTGCTCTATGCCAACACCTCTACTCTCCTGCTCTATGCCAACACCTCTACTCTCCTGCTCTATGCCAACACCTCTACTCTCCTGCTCTATGCCAACACTCCTACTCTCCTGCTCTATGCCAACACCTCTACTCTCCTGCTCTATGCCAACACCTCTACTCTCCTGCTCTATGCCAACACCTCTACTCTCCTGCTCTATGCCAACACCTCTACTCTCCTGCTCTATGCCAACACCTCTACTCTCCTGCTCTATGCCAACACCTCTACTCTCCTGCTCTATGCCAACACTCCTACTCTCCTGCTCTATGCCAACACCTCTACTCTCCTGCTCTATGCCAACACCTCTACTCTCCTGCTCTATGCCAACACCTCTACTCTCCTGCTCTATGCCAACACCTCTACTCTCCTGCTCTATGCCAACACCTCTACTCTCCTGCTCTATGCCAGCACCTCTACTCTCCTGCTCTATGCCAACACCTCTACTCTCCTGCTCTATGCCAACACCTCTACTCTCCTGCTCTATGCCAACACCTCTACTCTCCTGCTCTATGCCAACACCTCTACTCTCCTGCTCTATGCCAACACCTCTACTCTCCTGTCTGCAACACCTCTACTCTCCTGCTCTATGCCAACACCTCTACTTCCTGCTCTATGCCAACACCTCTACTCTCCTGCTCTATGCCAACACCTCTACTCTCCTGCTCTATGCCAACACCTCTACTCTCCAGCACCTCTATCTCCTGCTCTATGCCAACACTCTACTCTCCTGCTCTATGCCAACACCTCTACTCTCCTGCTCTATGCCAACACCTCTACTCTCCTGCTCTATGCCAACACTCTACTCTCCTGCTCTATGCCAACACCTCTACTCTCCTGCTCTATGCCAACACCTCTACTCTCCTGCTCTATGCCAACACCTCTACTCTCCTGCTCTATGCCAACACCTCTACTCTCCTGCTCTATGCCAACACCTCTACTCTCCTGCTCTATGCTAACACTCCTCTACTCTATGCCAACACCTCTACTCTCCTGCTCTATGCCAACACCTCTACTCTCCTGCTCTATGCCAACACCTCTACTCTCCTGCTCTATGCCAACACCTCTACTCTCCTGCTCTATGCCAACACCTCTACTCTCCTGCTCTATGCCAACACCTCTACTCTCCTGCTCTATGCCAACACCTCTACTCTCCTGCTCTATGCCAACACCTCTACTCTCCTGCTCTATGCCAACACCTCTACTCTCCTGCTCTATGCCAACACCTCTACTCTCCTGCTCTATGCCAACACCTCTACTCTCCTGCTCTATGCCAACACCTCTACTCTCCTGCTCTATGCCAACACCTCTACTCTCCTGCTCTATGCCAACACCTCTACTCTCCTGCTCTATGCCAACACCTCTACTCTCCTGCTCTATGCCAACACCTCTACTCTCCTGCTCTATGCCAGCACCTCTACTCTCCTGCTCTATGCCAACACCTCTACTCTCCAACACCTCTACTCTCCTGCTCTATGCCAGCACCTCTACTCTCCTGCTCTATGCCAACACTCACTCTCCAACACCTTCACTCTCCTCCTCTATGCCAACACCTCTACTCTCCAGCACCTCTACTCTCCTGCTCTATGCCAACACCTCTACTCTCCTGCTCTATGCCAACACCTCTACTCTCCTGCTCTATGCCAACACCTCTACTCTCCTGCTCTATGCCAACACCTCTACTCTCCTGCTCTATGCCAACACCTCTACTCTCCTGCTCTATGCCAACACCTCTACTCTCCTGCTCTATGCCAACACCTCTACTCTCCTGCTCTATGCCAACACCTCTACTCTCCTGCTCTATGCCAACACCTCTACTCTCCTGCTCTATGCCAACACCTCTACTCTCCTGCTCTATGCCAACACTCTCTACTCTCCTGCTCTATGCCAACACCTCTACTCTCCTGCTCTATGCCAACACCTCTACTCTCCTGCTCTATGCCAACACCTCTACTCTCCTGCTCTATGCCAACACTCTCTACTCTCCTGCTCTATGCCAACACCCTACTCTCCTGCTCTATGCCAACACCTCTACTCTCCTGCTCTATGCCAGCACCTCTACTCTCCTGCTCTATGCCAACACCTCTACTCTCCTGCTCTATGCCAACACCTCTACTCTCCTGCTCTATGCCAGCACCTCTACTCTCCTGCTCTATGCCAACACCTCTACTCTCCTGCTCTATGCCAGCACCTCTACTCTCCTGCTCTATGCCAACACCTCTACTCTCCTGCTCTATGCCAACACCTCTACTCTCCTGCTCTATGCCAACACCTCTACTCTCCTGCTCTATGCCAACACCTCTACTCTCCTGCTCTATGCCAACACCTCTACTCTCCTGCTCTATGCCAACACCTCTACTCTCTTGCTCTATGCCAACACCTCTACTCTCCTGCTCTATGCCAGCACCTCTACTCTCCTGCTCTATGCCAACACCTCTACTCTCCAACACCTCTACTCTCCTGCTCTATGCCAACACCTCTACTCTCCTGCTCTATGCCAACACCTCTACTCTCCTGCTCTATGCCAACACCTCTACTCTCCTGCTCTATGCCAACACCTCTACTTCTGCTCTATGCCAACACCTCTACTCTCCTGCTCTATGCCAACACCTCTACTCTCCTGCTCTATGCCAACACCTCTACTCTCCTGCTCTATGCCAACACCTCTACTCTCCTGCTCTATGCCAACACCTCTACTCTCCTGCTCTATGCCAACACCTCTACTCTCTGCTCTATGCCAACACCTCTACTCCTCTACTCTCCTGCTCTATGCCAACACCCTACTCTCCTGCTCTATGCCAACACCTCTACTCTCCTGCTCTATGCCAACACCTCTACTCTCCTGCTCTATGCCAACACCTCTACTCTCCTGCTCTATGCCAACACCTCTACTCTCCTGCTCTATGCCAACACCTCTACTCTCCTGCTCTATGCCAGCACCTCTACTCTCCTGCTCTATGCCAACACCTCTACCTCCTGCTCTATGCCAACACCTCTACTCTCCTGCTCTATGCCAACACCTCTACTCTCCTGCTCTATGCCAACACCTCTACTCTCCTGCTCTATGCCAGCACCTCTACTCTCCTGCTCTATGCCAACACCTCTACTCTCCTGCTCTATGCCAACACCTCTACTCTCCAGCACCTCTACTCTCCTGCTCTATGCCAGCACCTCTACTCAACACCTCTACTCTCCTGCTCTATGCCAGCACCTCTACTCTGCTCTATGCCAGCACCTCTACTCTCCTGCTCTATGCCAACACCTCTACTCTCCAACACCTCTACTCTCCTGCTCTATGCCAACACCTCTACTCTCCTGCTCTATGCCAACACCTCTACTCTCCAGCACCTCTACTCTCCTGCTCTATGCCAACACCTCTACTCTCCTGCTCTATGCCAACACCTCTACTCTCCTGCTCTATGCCAACACCTCTACTCTCCTGCTCTATGCCAACACCTCTACTCTCCTGCTCTATGCCAACACCTCTACTCTCCTGCTCTATGCCAACACCTCTACTCTCCTGCTCTATGCCAACACCTCTACTCTCCTGCTCTATGCCAACACCTCTACTCTCCTGCTCTATGCCAACACCTCTACTCTCCTGCTCTATGCCAACACCTCTACTCTCCTGCTCTATGCCAACACCTCTACTCTCCTGCTCTATGCCAACACCTCTACTCTCCTGCTCTATGCCAACACCTCTACTCTCCTGCTCTATGCCAACACCTCTACTCCTGCTCTATGCCAACACCTCTACTCTCCTGCTCTATGCCAACACCTCTACTCTCCAGCACCTCTACTCTCCTGCTCTATGCCAACACCTCTACTCTCCTGCTCTATGCCAACACCTCTACTCTCCTGCTCTATGCCAACACCTCTACTCTCCTGCTCTATGCCAACACCTCTACTCTCCAGCACCTCTACTCTCCTGCTCTATGCCAACACCTCTACTCTCCTGCTCTATGCCAACACCTCTACTCTCCAGCACCTCTACTCTCCTGCTCTATGCCAACACCTCTACTCTCCTGCTCTATGCCAACACCTCTACTCTCCTGCTCTATGCCAACACCTCTACTCTCCTGCTCTATGCCAACACCTCTACTCTCCTGCTCTATGCCAACACCTCTACTCTCCTGCTCTATGCCAACACCTCTACTCTCCTGCTCTATGCCAACACCTCTACTCTCCATGCCACACTCTACTGCTCAGCACCTCTACTCTCCTGCTCTATGCCAACACCTCTACTCTCCTGCTCTATGCCAACACCTCTACTCTCCTGCTCTATGCCAACACCTCTACTCTCCTGCTCTATGCCAACACCTCTACTCTCCTGCTCTATGCCAACACCTCTACTCTCCTGCTCTATGCCAACACCTCTACTCTCCTGCTCTATGCCAACACCTCTACTCTCCTGCTCTATGCCAACACCTCTACTCTCCTGCTCTATGCCAACACCTCTACTCTCCTGCTCTATGCCAACACCTCTACTCTCCTGCTCTATGCCAACACCTCTACTCTCCTGCTCTATGCCAACACCTCTACTCTCCTGCTCTATGCCAACACCTCTACTCTCCTGCTCTATGCCAACACCTCTACTCTCCTGCTCTATGCCAACACCTCTACTCTCCTGCTCTATGCCAACACCTCTACTCTCCTGCTCTATGCCAACACCTCTACTCTCCTGCTCTATGCCAACACCTCTACTCTCCTGCTCTATGCCAGCACCTCTACTCTCCTGCTCTATGCCAACACCTCTACTCTCCAGCACCTCTACTCTCCTGCTCTATGCCAACACCTCTACTCTCCTGCTCTATGCCAACACCTCTACTCTCCTGCTCTATGCCAACACCTCTACTCTCCTGCTCTATGCCAACACCTCTACTCTCCTGCTCTATGCCAACACCTCTACTCTCCTGCTCTATGCCAACACCTCTACTCTCCTGCTCTATGCCAACACCTCTACTCTCCTGCTCTATGCCAACACCTCTACTCTCCTGCTCTATGCCAACACCTCTACTCTCCTGCTCTATGCCAACACCTCTACTCTCCAGCACCTCTACTCTCCTGCTCTATGCCAACACCTCTACTCTCCAGCACCTCTACTCTCCTGCTCTATGCCAACACCTCTACTCTCCAGCACCTCTACTCTCCTGCTCTATGCCAACACCTCTACTCTCCTGCTCTATGCCAACACCTCTACTCTCCTGCTCTATGCCAACACCTCTACTCTCCTGCTCTATGCCAACACCTCTACTCTCCTGCTCTATGCCAACACTCTCTACTCTCCTGCTCTATGCCAACACCTCTACTCTGCTCTATGCCAACACCTCTACTCTCCTGCTCTATGCCAACACCTCTACTCTCCTGCTCTATGCCAACACCTCTACTCTCCTGCTCTATGCCAACACCTCTACTCTCCTGCTCTATGCCAACACCTCTACTCTCCTGCTCTATGCCAACACCTCTACTCTCCTGCTCTATGCCAACACCTCTACTCTCCTGCTCTATGCCAACACCTCTACTCTCCTGCTCTATGCCAACACCTCTACTCTCCTGCTCTATGCCAACACCTCTACTCTCCTGCTCTATGCCAACACCTCTACTCTCCTGCTCTATGCCAACACCTCTACTCTCCTGCTCTATGCCAACACCTCTACTCTCCAGCACCTCTACTCTCCTGCTCTATGCCAGCACCTCTACTCTCCTGCTCTATGCCAACACCTCTACTCTCCTGCTCTATGCCAACACCTCTACTCTCCTGCTCTATGCCAACACCTCTACTCTCCTGCTCTATGCCAACACCTCTACTCTCCTGCTCTATGCCAACACCTCTACTCTCCTGCTCTATGCCAACACCTCTACTCTCCTGCTCTATGCCAACACCTCTACTCTCCAACACCTCTACTCTCCTGCTCTATGCCAACACCTCTACTCTCCAACACCTCTACTCTCCAACACCTCTACTCTCCAACACCTCTACTCTCCTGCTCTATGCCAACACCTCTACTCTCCAACACCTCTACTCTCCAACACCTCTACTCTCCAACACCTCTACTCTCCAACACCTCTACTCTCCTGCTCTGTGTAACACCTCCTCCTTATCTATGTCATAATACCATGTAACCTCTGCTCCTCCAGCATATCTGCTCTCATAACTCTGTACTTG
This sequence comes from Oncorhynchus nerka, assembly GCF_034236695.1. Classification (NCBI taxonomy): domain Eukaryota; kingdom Metazoa; phylum Chordata; class Actinopteri; order Salmoniformes; family Salmonidae; genus Oncorhynchus; species Oncorhynchus nerka. The sequence continues at coordinate 21,081 of NW_027038487.1, forward strand.
ACACCTCCTGCTCCTCAACCTCTGCTCTGTCATGTCTGTGTAGCACTTATCTGCTCTCCAGCACCTCTGCTCTCCTTATCTGTGTAACCTCTGCTCTCCTTATGCAATACTTAACCTCCTGCTCTCCAGCACCTCTGCTCCTCCAGCATCTGCTCTCCAGGCACTTATCTGCTCCTCGGCACTTCTACTCTCCTGCTCTGTGCCAACACCTCTACTCTCCTGCTCTATGCCAACACCTCTACTCTCCTGCTCTATGCCAACACCTCTACTCTCCCTGCTCTATGCCAAACACCTCTACTCTCCTGCTCTATGCCAACACTCAAAGTCATGATGATGCAATGCTTTATTATAAAGTCATTTGTTTTAGTGCGTTCCGGTACCTCAAGACCCCCCCGGCCTAACGTTCAGTTCTGGCATGTCCCAGTTTACTGGAATTAAGCGTTGCTCTCTCTCTCTCTTTCACACACACACGCACGCATGCACACACACACGCCCACACGGCGCACGCACGCACGCACACAATCACACACACACACACACACACACATACACGCACGCACGCACACACAATCACACACACACACACACATACACGCACGCATGCACACACACACACACATACGCGCACGCACACACACACACACACACACACACACACACACACACACATGCAGAATTATTTTTATCTTCAAATAGAACGACCAAATACCGAAATAATGTATTTTTATTCTGTGCTCTAAATGTGTTCAATTCATTCCAAAGCTATCCAAGGATGGGTTATGTTATTAATTCACTAATTAATAATGAGATGTTATTAGGCCCTGACCGTGTTTCAGACCGTCCTCTCTGTAGATATGTGGATTAACTGTGAGCTTAAAGATTAAGCAAATGGACTGAAGTAGCAGACCAAAATAGCCCAGGGAGACAGTGAGCAGCTTTTACGCCTTCAGATACCAGGCGTGCTCTTCCGTTTGGCCAATTAAAACTCTAGGAAAATGTGATATAAGGTATGTTTTATGTACTTATAGTTTATTTATTTTCACAGTACTGTTTTCATCCGTAAGCCTATGGATTTCTTGATTTGATGCAGGGTTAGGAACCACTTGATGTGTATTGGTTGATTTGGTCAGAGGTGAGGTGTTGTTATGGATACAGAGGAACCACTTGATGTGTATTGGTTGATTTGGTCAGAGGTGAGGTGTTGTTATGGATACCAGAGGAACCACTTGATGTGTATTGGTTGATTTGGTCAGAGGTGAGGTGTTGTTATGGATCACAGAGGAACCACTTGATGTGTATTGGTTGATTTGGTCAGGGTGGTTGTTATGGATACAGAGGAACCACTTGATGTGTATTGGTTGATTTGGTCAGAGGTGAGGTGTTGTTATGGATACAGAGGAACCACTTGATGTTGATTTGGTCAGAGGGGAGGTGGTGTTATGGATACAGAGGAACCACTTGATGTGTATTGGTTGATTTGGTCAGAGGTGAGGTGTTGTTGGATACAGAGGACCACTTGATGTGTATTGGTTGATTTGGTCAGAGGTGGTGTTGTTATGGATAGGAACCACTTGATGTGTATTGGTTGATTTGGTCAGAGGTGAGGTGTTGTTATGGATACAGAGGAAACACTTGATGTGTATTGGTTGATTTGGTCAGGTGAGGTGTTGTTATGGATCTAGAGGAACCACTGATGTTGATTGGTTGATTTGGTCCCAGAGGTGAGGTGTTGTTATGGATACAGAGGAACCACTTGGTTGATTGGTGAGGGGTGTTGTTATGGATACAGAGGAACCACTTGATGTGTATTGGTTGATTTGGTCAGAGGTGAGGTGTTGTTATGGATCCTGGAGGAACCACTTGATGTTGATTGGTTGATTTGGTCAGAGGTGAGGTGTTTGTGCTGGGAAACACTTGATGTTGATTGGTTGATTTGGTCAGAGGTGAGTGTTGTTATGGATACAGGAAACACTTGATGTTGATTTGGTCAGAGGTGAGGTGTTGTTATGGATCCCAGAGGAACCATGATGTGTATTGGTTGATTTGGTCAGAGGTGAGGTGTTGTTATGGATACAAGAGGAAGCACTTGATGTTGATTTGGTCAGAGGTGAGGTGTTGTTATGGATACAGAGGAAACACTTGATGTTGATTTGGTCAGAGGTGAGGTGTGTATGGATACAGAGGCTACATTGTATTCGTTGTAATTGCAAGTTAACCTGGTGATTCTATAGATTTTCAAGCTTCATAAGCAGTCAGGTGTTATTGTTGGCCTATTGAACAGAGATTGTGTTTAGTCTGGATTGGTGTCCCCTATACCGGGACGGTTGTTGCTCAATATGCGAAAAATGTGATTAAGCGTTGTATACAGCAGCCATGTCTTTAATGGGCAGAAAGTTCATTCTTGTTAATCGAACTGCAGTGTCAATTTACACTAGCGATTATGGAAAAACCACCATGCTATTGTTTAAGGATAGTGCACAACAACAGACAACGTATCACGGCAACTGGTTTGATACATTCACCTCTGAAGGTAAAAATAATACATGCCATCCTGGAGGTGCAGAGATAAAATGTAGTGTAGTTTTTGTTTGAACAGTTGAAACCTTTTGGAGCAGCAGCACGGCCAGGTGGACTGGGGACAGCAAGGAGTCGGGAGCAGCAAGTCAGCACCTCAGGAGTAAATGTCAGTTGGCTTTCATAGCCGATCATTCAGAGTATCTCATGTCAGGTGAAAACAGCAGGTCTGGGGGACATGGACTTCCTAGCCGCCCGGGCAGGGCTCAGGTGGGGACCAAAGAGTCATCGAGTAGTCCTGGGACATGGTCCTAGGGCTCAAGAGAGAGAAAGAGAGAGAATTAGAGCATACTTAAATTCACACAGGACACTGGATAAGACAGGAGAAGTGCTCCAGATATAACAGACTGACCTTAGCCCCCCGACACATAAACTACTGCAGTATAAATACTGGAGGCTGAGACAGGAGGTCAGGAAACACTGTGGCCCCATCCGATGATGCCCCCGGACAGAGCCAAACAGGCAGGATATAACCCACCCACTTTGCCAAAGCACAGCCCCCACCACTAGAGGGATATCTTGTTAACTTGTTGTTGTCCTTTTTCGTCCTTCTTTTTGACCTTCCTGTGACATCGGGTGTTATAGGTGTCCTGGAGGCAGGTAGTTTTGCCCTGGTGATGCGTTGGTGCAGACCTCACTACCCTCTGGAGAGCCTTACGGTTGTGGGCGGAGCAGTTGCCGTCAGGCGGTGATACAGCCAGGCTGGGATGCGCTGGATTGTGCATCTGTAAAAGTTTGTGAGTGTTTTTGGTTACAGGCCAAATTTCTTCAGCCCCCTGAGGAGCTGTCTATGTCGGTGGACCATTTCAGTTTGTCCGTAATGTGTTGAGGAACTCAAAACTTTCCACCTTCTCCACTACTGTCCCGTCGATGTGAATAGGGGCTGCTCCTCTGCTGTTTCCTGAAGTCACGATCATCTCCTTAGTTTTGTTGACATTGAGTGTGAGTTATTTTCCTGACACCACACTCCGAGGGCCCTCACCTCCTCCCTGTAGGCCGTCTCGTCATTCGTGGTAATCAAGCCTACCAATGTAGTGTCGTCTGCAAATTTGATGATTGAGTTGGAGGCGTGCGTGGCCCACGCAGTCGTGGGTGAACAGGGAGTACAGGGAGAGGGCTGAGGACGGCCCTTGTGGGGCCCCCGTGTTGAGGATCAGCGGGGTGGAGATGTTTTCCTACCCTCACCACCTGGGGTGGCCCGTCAGGAAGTCCAGGACCCAGTTTCACAGAGCAGGGTCGAGACCCAGCAATGACGAGTTTGGAGGGTACTATGGTGTAACATGCTGAGCTGTAGTCGATGAGCGGCATTCTTACATAGGTATTCCTCTTGTCCAGATGGGTTAGGGCAGTGTACATTGGAGTGGTAAGCAAATTGGAGTGGGTCTAGGGTAATCAGGTAGGGTGGAGGTGATATGGTCCTTGACTAGTCTCTCAAAGCACTTCATGATGACGGAAGTGAGTGCTACGGGACGATAGTCATTTACATTAGTTACCTTAGCTTTCTTGGGAAAAGGAACAATGGTGGCGCTCTTGAAGCATGTAGGAACAGCAGACTGGGATAAGGATTGATTGAATATGTCCTTAAACACACCAGCCAGCTGGTCTGCGCATGTTCTGAGGATGCGGCTGGGGCGGCAGCCTTGCAGGTTTAACATGTTTAAATGTTTTAGTCACATTGGCTGCAGTGAAGGAGAGCCGCGCAGGTTTGGTAGACGGACGTGTCGGTGGCACTGTATTTTCCTCAAAGTGAGCAAAGAAGTTGTTTAGTTTGTCTGGGGGAGCAAGACAACGTGGTCATAGCGGGGCTGGTTTTTTCTTTTTGTAGTCCGTGATTGACTATAGACCCTGCCACATACCTCTCGTGTCTGAGCTGTTGAATTGCGACTCTACTTGTCTATACTGACGCTTAGCTTGTTTGATTGCATTGCGGAGGAATAGCTACACTGTTTGTATTCGGTCATGTTTCGGGTCACCTTGCCCTGTTAAAGCTGTGGTTCGCACTTTCAGTTTTGCGTGAATGCTGCCATAAATCCACGGTTTCTGGTTGGGGAAGGTTTTTAATAGTCGCTGTGGTACAACATCACCGATGCACTTGCTAATAAACTCACTCACCCAGTATTATTTATTTATTATCTTATTCATCAAAGTCATCCGACGCAATGCGGAACATATCCCAGTCCACGTGATCGAATCTTGAAGCGTGGAATCCGATTGGTCGGACCAACATTGAACAGACCTGAGCACGGGCGTTACCTGCTTTAGTGTCTGTCTATAGGCTGGGAACAACAAAATGGTGTCGTGGTCAAATCTTACGAAAGGGGGGCGGGGGAGGGCTTTATATGCGTCGCGGAAGTTAGAATAACAATGATCCATTCGATATGCTGATAGAATTGAGGGAGTCTTGTTTTCAGATTAGCCTTGTTAAAATCACCAACTACAATAAATGCAGCCTCAGGATACAGTATGTGCTTTCCAGTTTACATAGAGTTCAATGAAGTTCTTTCAGTCGATGTGTCTGCTTCGGGGGGATATACCCGACTGTGATTATGATCAAAGAGAATTCTCTTGGTAGATAATGCGGTCGGCATTTGATTGAAGGAATTCTAGGTCAGGTAAACAGAAGGACTTGAGTTCCTGTATGTTGTTATGATCACACCACGTCTCATTAATCATAGTGCATACACCCCCGCCCTTCTTCTTACCAGAGAGATGTTTGTTTCTGTCGGCGCGATGCGTGAAGAACCAGGTGGCTGTACCGACTCTGATAACGTATCCCGAGTGAGCCATGTTTCCGTGAAACAAAGAACATTACAATCTCTGATGTCTCTCTGGAAGGCAACCCTTGCTCGGATTTCATCTACCTTTTTGTCAAGAGACTGGACATTGGCGAGTAGTATACTCGGGATGTGCCCGTCTACGGAGCATGACCAGAAGACCGCTCCGTCTGCCCCTTCTGCGGCGCCGTTGTTTTAGGTTGCCGGTTGGGATCCGATCCATTGTCCTGGGTGGTGGACAAAACAGAGGATCCGCTTCGGGAAAGTCGTGTTCTTGGTCGTAATGTTGGTGAGTTGAAGTTGCTCTTATATCAATAGTTCTTCCCGGCTGTATGTAATAAGACTTAAGATGTCCTGTCCTGTCCTTAAGATGTCCTGTCCTGTCCTTAAGATGTCCTGTCCTGTCCTTAAGATGTCCTGTCCTGTCCTTAAGATTTCCTGTCCTGTCCTTAAGATGTCCTGTCCTGTCCTTAAGATGTCCTGTCCTGTCCTTAAGATGTCCTGTCCTGTCCTTAAGATGTCCTGTCCTGTCCTTAAGATGTCCTGTCCTGTCCTTAAGATGTCCTGTCCTGTCCTTAAGATGTCCTGTCCTGTCCTTAAGATGTCCTGTCCTGTCCTTAAGATGTCCTGTCCTGTCCTTAAGATGTCCTGTCCTGTCCTTAAGATGTCCTGTCCTGTCCTTAAGATGTCCTGTCCTGTCCTTAAGATGTCCTGTCCTTAAGATGTCCTGTCCTTAAGATGTCCTGTCCTGTCCTTAAGATGTCCTGTCCTTAAGATGTCCTGTCCCTTAAGATGTCCTGTCCTGTCCTTAGAGATGTCCTGTCCTTAAGATGTGGATGTCCTGTCCTTAAGATGTCCTGTCCTGTCCTTAAGATGTCCTGTCCTGTCCTTAAGATGTCCTGTCCTGTCCTTAAGATGTCCTGTCCTGTCCTTAAGATGTCCTGTCCTGTCCTTAAGATGTCCTGTCCTGTCCTTAAGATGTCCTGTCCTGTCCTTAAGATGTCCTGTCCTGTCCTTAAGATGTCCTGTCCTGTCCTTAAGATGTCTGTCCTGTCCTTAAGATGTCCTGTCCTGTCCTTAAGATGTCCTGTCCTGTCCTTAAGATGTCCTGTCCTGTCCTTAAGATGTCCTGTCCTGTCCTTAAGATGTCCTGTCCTTAAGATGTCCTGTCCTTAAGATGTCCTGTCCTGTCCTTAAGATGTCCTGTCCTGTCCTTAAGATGTCCTGTCCTTAAGATGTCCTGTCCTGTCCTTAAGATGTCCTGTCCTGTCCCAAGATGTCCTGTCCTGTCCTTAAGATGTCCTGTCCTTAAGATGTCCTGTCCTTAAGATGTCCTGTCCTGTCCTTAAGATGTCCTGTCCTGTCCTTAAGATGTCCTGTCCTGTCCTTTAAGATGTCCTGTCCTGTCCCAAGATGTCCTGTCCTGTCCTTAAGATGTCCTGTCCTGTCCTTAAGATGTCCTGTCCTGTCCTTAAGATGTCCTGTCCTGTCCTTAAGATGTCCTGTCCTGTCCTTAAGATGTCCTGTCCTGTCCTTAAGATGTCCTGTCCTGTCCTTAAGATGTCCTGTCCTGTCCTTAAGATGTCCTGTCCTGTCCTTAAGATGTCCTGTCCTTAAGATGTCCTGTCCTGTCCTTAAGATGTCCTGTCCTGTCCTTAAGATGTCCTGTCCTGTCCTTAAGATGTCCTGTCCTGTCCTTAAGATGTCCTGTCCTGTCCTTAAGATGTCCTGTCCTGTCCTTAAGATGTCCTGTCCTGTCCTTAAGATGTCCTGTCCTGTCCTTAAGATGTCCTGTCCTGTCCTTAAGATGTCCTGTCCTGTCCTTAAGATGTCCTGTCCTTAAGATGTCCTGTCCTTAAGATGTCCTGTCCTGTCCTTAAGATGTCCTGTCCTGTCCTTAAGATGTCCTGTCCTTAAGATGTCCTGTCCTGTCCTTAAGATGTCCTGTCCTTAAGATGTCCTGTCCTGTCCTTAAGATGTCCTGTCCTTAAGATGTCCTGTCCTGTCCTTAAGATGTCCTGTCCTGTCCTTAAGATGTCCTGTCCTTAAGATGTCCTGTCCTGTCCTTAAGATGTCCTGTCCTGTCCTTAAGATGTCCTGGGGTAAGGAATAATACATAAAAAAACAAATACTGCATAGTTTCCTAGGAACGCGAAGCGGCCATCTCTGTCGGCGCCGGAAGTGTATGCAAATGAACCGTGTTTGATTGAATAGTTTACCTAATTGCTCCTCCAGAGCGTCTGCTATATGTAAATGTTCTGTTTTATGTTTCAGAACCATGTAGTCTTTTAGCCCCTAGCCTAGCCTAGCCTAGCCTAGCCTAGGCTACAGGCCAACTAACCTACTCAGAGGCAAGTTCATCGCATATGTTCTAATGCAATTATGTTTTGTCTATCATGGGCATTTCCTGTTGCTAATTATGTAACGACTAATGAAATAACTGCTACATAAGCAGTGTATAGTGTCAATAAATCATATTAATTCACTAGCCAACTAATATAAACTCTGGAGCCATTATGTGTTTGCTTTCTGCTACAACATGTATGTATGCATGTCCCAATGCCAAGTCAGGGGTTCAAATAAAACATAAAAGAATAAATACATCAGATTTTCAAACATTATATTTTCAAACAGCCCATTTATATTTTCCAAAGGGTTTGGGTGAGTTTTTCTCTCTCGATTCACTGCCAAAAAATAAAATTAAACCATCTAGTGTTCAGCAAAATAACAACACAAATGTCAAATACAGGTAGCCAAGTGAAATAATTAACATCCAATCACATTGGCTCCGTTCCTCTCTCTGTAAGGAATTCCCACTATGAATAGCGTAGCTGCTGCTGATGTTGGTAGCTGTACTGAAGGCACAAAAGCCATGACAGAGGCATTAGTGGAGTGGTAACGCGTGTATTGCAAGCTCTTGAGTCAATTGGGTCCACTGCAGAAAGACGTTTTGGACACGACAGTGAAGAATGGTTAACTTTGTTAATAAAGCAAGGCCCTGAGCCTCGTGTATTTTCTGCACTGTGCCATGATATGGGCAGCAACCATGTAATGTTGTCAAGGGCAAAATATTGACATTTGTTTTAATTGAGGGAAGACGAGCTTAAAGTTTTCTTTACTGACCATCATTTTCCACTTGTCTGACCGCTTGCATAATGACAGTTTCTCACACGACTGGCCTATCTGGGAGATGTTTTCTCACATGAATGATCATGGATCTAGGATTACAGGGACTTTCTGCAACTATATTCAATGTGCAGGGCAAAATTAAAGTTGAAGCTCTTTTCTGTCTGCATTAACAAGGACAACACACGGGTTGGAGCTCTTCTGTCTGCATTAACAAGGACAACACACAGGTTAGGAGCCCCTCTGTCTGCATTAACAAGGACAACACAGGTTGGAGCTCTTCTCTGTCTGCATTAACAAGGACAACACACAGGTTAGACTCTTCTCTGTCTGCATTAACAAGGACAACACACAGGTTGGAGCCCCTCTCTGTCTGCATTAACAAGGACAACACACAGGTTGGAGCCCTCTCTGTCTGCATTCACAAGGACAACACACAGGTTAGATAGCTCTCTCTCTGTCTGCATTAACAAGGACAACACACAGGTTGGAGCTCTTCTGTCTGCATTAACAAGGACAACACACAGGTTGGAGCTCTTCTCTGTCTGCATTAACAAGGACACACACAGGTTGGAGCCCCTCATCTGTCTGCATTAACAAGGACAACACACAGGTTAGACCCCTCTCTGTCTGCATTCACAAGGACAACACACAGGTTGGAGCTCTTCTCTGTCTGCATTAACAAGGACAACACACAGGTTAGACTCTTCTCTGTCTGCATTAACAAGGACACACAGGTTGGAGCCCCTCTCTGTCTGCATTAACAAGGACAACACACAGGTTTGGAGCCCCTCTCTGTCTGCATTAACAAGGACAACACACAGGTTGGAGCCCCTCTGTCTGCATTAACAAAGGACAACACACAGGTTGGAGCCCCTCTCTGTCTGCATTAACAAGGACAACACACAGGTTGGAGCCCCTCTGTCTGCATTAGCAAGGACAACACACAGGTTGGAGCCCCCTCTGTCTTCATTAACAAGGACAACACACAGGTTGGAGCTCTTCTCTGTCTGCATTCACAAGGACAACACACAGGTTGGAGCCCCTCTCTGTCTGCATTAACAAGGACAACACACAGGTTGGAGCCCCTCTCTGTCTTCATTAACAAGGACAACACACAGGTTGGAGCTCTTCTCTGTCTGCATTCACAAGGACAACACACAGGTTGGAGCCCCTCTCTGTCTGCATTCACAAGGACAACACACAGGTCTTTCCATCATTGTATGATTTTTTGTGTGTAAATGAACTCAAGCTTACGGACAATGTCAAATGTGATATAGCGAAGCACCTGAGTGAGCTGGGTGTGCAATTACACAACTACTGTCCCGAAACAGATGACAGAAACAACTGGATTCGTTATCCCTTTCATGCCCTGCCTCCAGTCCACTTACCGATATCTGAACAAGAGAGCCTCATCAAAATTGCAACAAGCGGTTCTGTGAAAATGTAATTTTATCAGAAGCCACTGCCAGATTTCTGGATAGGGCTGCTCTCAGAGTATCCTGCCTTGGCAAATAATGATGTTAAGACACTGATGCCCTTTGCAACTACATACCTATGTGGGAGTGGATTCTCAACCCTCACTAGCATGAACACTAAATACAGGCACAGACTGTGTGTGGAAAATGATTTAAGACTGAGACTCTCTCCAATACAACCCAACATTGCAGAGTTATGTGCATCCTTTCAAGCACACCCTTCTCATTAACCTGTGGTGAGTTATTCACACCCTTCTCATTAACCTGTGGTGAGTTATTCACACCCTTCTCATTAACCTGTGGTGAGTTATTCACACCCTTCTCATTAACCTGTGGTGAGTTATTCACACCCTTCTCATTAACCTGTGGTGAGTTATTCACACCCTTCTCATTAACCTGTGGTGAGTTATTCACACCCTTCTCATTAACCTGTGGTGAGTTATTCACACCCTTCTCATTAACCTGTGGTGAGTTATTCACACCCTTCTCATTAACCTGTGGTGAGTTATTCACACCCTTCTCATTAACCTGTGGTGAGTTATTCACACCCTTCTCATTAACCTGTGGTGAGTTATTCACACCCTTCTCATTAACCTGTGGTGAGTTATTCACACCCTTCTCATTAACCTGTGGTGAGTTATTCACACCCTTCTCATTAACCTGTGGTGAGTTATTCACACCCTTCTCATTAACCTGTGGTGAGTTATTCACACCCTTCTCATTAACCTGTGGTGAGTTATTCACCATTTTTGATGAACAAATAAGGTTTTATATGTTTA
>NW_027038488.1:0-31817 GCF_034236695.1 Oncorhynchus nerka
GACCCTGTGTATAGCTACTGACCGTGGAACTGACCCTGTATATAGCTACTGACCCTGGAACTGTCCCTGTATATAGCTACTGACCCTGGAACTGCCCCTGTATATAGCTACTGACCCTGTATATAGCTACTGACCCAGTATATAGCTACTGACCCTGTATATAGCTACTGACTCTGTATATAGTGACTGACCCTGGAACTGACCCTGTATATAGCTACTGACCCTGGAACTGACCCTGTATATAGCTACTGACCCTGGAACTGACCCTGTATATAGCTACTGACCCTGGGACTGTCCCTGTATATAGCTACTGACCCTGGGACTGACCCAGTATATAGCTACTGACCCTGTATATAGCTACTGACCCTGTATATAGTGACTGACCCTGGAACTGACCCTGTATATAGCTACTGACCCTGGAACTGACCCTGTATATAGCTGCTGACCCTGTATATAGCTACTGACCCTGTATATAGTGACTGACCCTGGAACTGACCCTGTATATAGCTTCTGACCCTGGAACTGACCCTGTATACCAATACTGACCCTGGAACTGTCCCACCAGTATATAGCTACTGACCTAAGAACTGACCCTGTATATAGCTACTGACCCTGGAACTGACCCTGTATATAGCTACTGACCCACCATATAGCTACTGACCCTGTATATAGCTACTGACCCTGGAACTGACCTGTATATAGCTACTGACCCTGGAACTGTCCCTGTATATAGCTACTGACCCTGGGACTGACCCAGTATATAGCTACTGACCCTGTATATAGCTACTGACCCTGTATATAGTGACTGACCCTGGAACTGACCCTGTATATAGCTGCTGACCCTGGAACTGACCCTGTATATAGCTACTGACCCTGGAACTGACCCTGTATATAGCTACTGACCCTGTATATAGCTACTGACCCTGTATATAGCTACTGACCCTGTATATAGTGACTGACCCTGGAACTGACCCTGTATATAGCTACTGACCCTGGAACTGACCCTGTATATAGCTGCTGACCCTGGGACTGACCCAGTATATAGCTACTGACCCTGTATATAGCTACTGACCCTGGAACTGTCCCTGTATATAGCTACTGACCCTGGGACTGACCCAGTATATAGCTACTGACCCTGTATATAGCTACTGACCCTGTATATAGTGACTGACCCTGGAACTGTCCCTGTATATAGCTACTGACCCTGGGACTGACCCAGTATATAGCTACTGACCCTGTATATAGCTACTGACCCTGTATATAGTGACTGACCCTGGAACTGACCCTGTATATAGCTACTGACCCTGGAACTGTCCCTGTATATAGCTACTGACCCCTGTATATAGCTACCGACCCTGGAACTGACCCTGTATATAGCTACTGACCCTGGGACTGTCCCTGTATATAGCTACTGACCTGGACTGACCCAGTATATAGCTACTGACCCTGTATATAGCTACTGACCCTGTATATAGTGACTGACCCTGGAACTGACCCTGTATATAGCTACTGACCCTGGAACTGACCCTGTATATAGCTGCTGACCCTGTATATAGCTACTGACCCTGTATATAGTGACTGACCCTGGAACTGACCCTGTATATAGCTACTGACCCTGGAACTGACCCTGTATATAGCTACTGACCCTGGAACTGTCCCTGTATATAGCTACTGACCCTGGAACTGACCCTGTATATAGCTACTGACCCTGTATATAGCTACTGACCCTGTATATAGCTACTGACCCTGGAACTGACCCTGTATATAGCTACTGACCCTGGAACTGTCCCTGTATATAGCTACTGACCCTGGGACTGACCCAGTATATAGCTACTGACCCTGTATATAGCTACTGACCCTGTATATAGTGACTGACCCTGGAACTGACCCCTGTATATAGCTACTGACCCTGGAACTGACCCTGCATATAGCTGCTGACCCTGGGAACTGACCCTGTATATAGCTACTGACCCTGGAACTGACCCTGTATATAGCTACTGACCCTGTATATAGCTACTGACCCTGTATATAGCTACTGACCCTGGAACTGACCCTGTATATAGCTACTGACCCTGGGACTGTCCCTGTATAGCTACTGACCCTGGGACTGACCCAGTATATAGCTACTGACCCTGTATATAGCTACTGACCCTGTATATAGTGACTGACCCTGGAACTGACCCTGTATATAGCTACTGACCCTGGAACTGACCCTGTATATAGCTACTGACCCTGGAACTGACCCTGTATATAGCTACTGACCCTGGAACTGTCCCTGTATATAGCTACTGACCCTGGAACTGACCCCTGTATATAGCTACTGACCCTGTATATAGCTACTGACCCTGTATATAGCTACTGACCCTGGAACTGACCCTGTATATAGCTACTGGACCTGAACTGACCCTGTATAGCTACTGACCCTGGAACTGACCCTGTATATAGCTACTGACCCTGGAACTGACCCTGTATATAGCTACTGACCCTGAACTGACCCTGTATATAGTTTGACCCTGGAACTGTCCCGGTAGATAGCTACTGACCCTGGAACTGACCCTGTATATAGCTACTGACCCTGGAACTGTCCCTGTATATAGCTGCTGACCCTGGAACTGACCCTGTATATAGCTACTGACCCTGGAACTGACCCTGTATATAGTGACTGACCCTGGAACTGACCCTGTATATAGCTACTGACCCTGGAACTGACCCTGTATATAGCTACTGACCCTGGAACTGTCCCTGTATATAGCTACTGACCCTGGAACTGACCCTGTATATAGCTACTGACCCTGGAACTGACCCTGTATATAGCTACTGACCCTGGAACTGACCCTGTATATAGCTACTGACCCTGGAACTGACCCAGTATATAGCTACTGACCCTGTATATAGCTACTGACCCTGTATATAGTGACTGACCCTGGAACTGACCCTGTATATAGCTACTGACCCTGGAACTGACCCTGTATATAGCTGCTGACCCTGGAACTGACCCTGTATATAGCTACTGACCCTGGAACTGACCCTGTATATAGCTACCCACCCTGTATATAGCTACTGACCTGTATATAGCTACTGACCCTGGGACTGACCCAGTATATAGCTACTGACCCTGTGTATAGTGACTGACCCTGGAACTGACCCTGTATATAGCTACTGACCCTGGAACTGACCCTGTATATAGCTGCTGACCCTGGAACTGACCCTGTATATAGCTACTGACCCTGGAACTGACCCTGTATATAGCTACTGACCCTGTATATAGCTACTGACCCTGTATATAGCTACTGACCCTGGGAACTGACCCTGTATATAGCTACTGACCCTGGGACTGTCCCTGTATATAGCTACTGACCTGGGACTGACCCAGTATATAGCTACTGACCCTGTATATAGCTACTGACCCTGTATATAGTGACTGACCCTGGAACTGACCTGTATATAGCTACTGACCCTGGAACTGTCCCTGTATATAGCTACTGACCCTGGAACTGACCCTGTATATAGCTAGCTGAGCCCTGGAACTGTCCCTGCATATAGCTACTGACCCAGAAATGACCTGTATATAGCTACTGACCCTGGAACTGTCCCTGTATATAGCTACTGACCTGGAACTGACCTGTATATAGCTACTGACCCTGGAACTGACCCTGTATATAGCTACTGACCTGTATATAGCTACTGACCCTGGAACTGTCCCTGTATATAGCTACTGACCCTGTATATAGCTACTGACCCTGGAACTGACCCTGTATATAGCTACTGACCCTGGGACCGTCCCTGTATATAGCTACTGACCCTGTATATAGTGACTGACCCTGGAACTGACCCTGTATATAGCTACTGACCCTGGAACTGACCCTGTATATAGCTGCTGACCCTGTATATAGCTACTGACCCTGTATATAGTGACTGACCCTGGAACTGACCCTGTATATAGCTACTGACCCTGGAACTGACCCTGTATATAGCTACTGACCCTGGAACTGTCCCTGTATATAGCTACTGACCCTGGAACTGACCCTGTATATAGCTACTGACCCTGTATATAGCTACTGACCCTGGAACTGACCCTGTATATAGCTACTGACCCTGGAACTGTCCCTGTATATAGCTACTGACCCTGGGACTGACCCAGTATATAGCTACTGACCCTGTATATAGCTACTGACCCTGTATATAGTGACTGACCCTGGAACTGACCCTGTATATAGCTACTGACCCTGGAACTGACCCTGTATATAGCTGCTGACCCTGGAACTGACCCTGTATATAGCTACTGACCCTGGAACTGACCCTGTATATAGCTACTGACCCTGTATATAGCTACTGACCCTGTATATAGCTACTGACCCTGGAACTGACCCTGTATATAGCTACTGACCCTGGGACTGTCCCTGTATATAGCTACTGACCCTGGGACTGACCCAGTATATAGCTACTGACCCTGTATATAGCTACTGACCCTGTATATAGTGACTGACCCTGGAACTGACCCTGTATATAGCTACTGACCCTGGAACTGACCCTGTATATAGCTACTGACCCTGGAACTGACCCTGTATATAGCTACTGACCCTGGAACTGTCCCTGTATATAGCTACTGACCCTGGAACTGACCCTGTATATAGCTACTGACCCTGTATATAGCTACTGACCCTGTATATAGCTACTGACCCTGGAACTGACCCTGTATATAGCTACTGACCCTGGAACTGACCCTGTATATAGCTACTGACCCTGGAACTGACCCTGTATATAGCTACTGACCCTGGAACTGACCCTGTATATAGCTACTGACCCTGGAACTGACCCTGTATATAGTTACTGACCCTGGAACTGTCCCGGTAGATAGCTACTGACCCTGGAACTGACCCTGTATATAGCTACTGACCCTGGAACTGTCCCTGTATATAGCTGCTGACCCTGGAACTGACCCTGTATATAGCTACTGACCCTGGAACTGACCCTGTATATAGCTACTGACCCTGTATATAGCTACTGACCCTGTATATAGCTACTGACCCTGGGACTGACCCAGTATATAGCTACTGACCCTGTGTATAGTGACTGACCCTGGAACTGACCCTGTATATAGCTACTGACCCTGGAACTGACCCTGTATATAGCTGCTGACCCTGGAACTGACCCTGTATATAGCTACTGACCCTGGAACTGTCCCTGTATATAGCTACTGACCCTGGAACTGACCCTGTATATAGCTACTGACCCTGGAACTGACCCTGTATATAGCTACTGACCCTGGAACTGACCCTGTATATAGCTACTGACCCTGGAACTGACCCAGTATATAGCTACTGACCCTGTATATAGCTACTGACCCTGTATATAGTGACTGACCCTGGAACTGACCCTGTATATAGCTACTGACCCTGGAACTGACCCTGTATATAGCTGCTGACCCTGGAACTGACCCTGTATATAGCTACTGACCCTGGAACTGACCCTGTATATAGCTACTGACCCTGTATATAGCTACTGACCCTGTATATAGCTACTGACCCTGGGACTGACCCAGTATATAGCTACTGACCCTGTGTATAGTGACTGACCCTGGAACTGACCCTGTATATAGCTACTGACCCTGGAACTGACCCTGTATATAGCTGCTGACCCTGGAACTGACCCTGTATAGCTACTGACCCTGGAACTGACCCTGTATATAGCTACTGACCCTGTATATAGCTACTGACCCTGTATATAGCTACTGACCCTGGAACTGACCCTGTATATAGCTACTGACCCTGGGACTGTCCCTGTATATAGCTACTGACCCTGGGACTGACCCAGTATATAGCTACTGACCCTGTATATAGCTACTGACCCTGTATATAGTGACTGACCCTGGAACTGACCCTGTATATAGCTACCTGACCCTGGAACTGTCCCTGTATATAGCTACTGACCCTGGAACTGACCCTGTATATAGCTACTGACCCTGGAACTGTCCCTGCATATAGCTACTGACCCAGGAAATGACCCTGTATATAGCTACTGACCCTGGAACTGTCCCTGTATATAGCTACTGACCCTGGAACTGACCCTGTATATAGCTACTGACCCTGGAACTGACCCTGTATATAGCTACTGACCCTGTATATAGCTACTGACCCTGGAACTGTCCCTGTATATAGCTACTGACCCTGTATATAGCTACTGACCCTGGAACTGACCCTGTATATAGCTACTGACCCTGGGACCGTCCCTGTATATAGCTACTGACCCTGGGACTGACCCAGTATATAGCTACTGACCCTGTATATAGCTACTGACCCTGTATATAGTGACTGACCCTGGAACTGACCCTGTATAGCTACTGACCCTGGAACTGACCCTGTATATAGCTGCTGACCCTGTATATAGCTACTGACCCTGTATATAGTGACTGACCCTGGAACTGACCCTGTATATAGCTACTGACCCTGGAACTGACCCTGTATATAGCTACTGACCCTGGAACTGTCCCTGTATATAGCTACTGACCCTGGAACTGACCCTGTATATAGCTACTGACCCTGGAACTGACCCTGTATATAGCTACTGACCCTGTATATAGCTACTGACCCTGTATATAGCTACTGACCCTGGAACTGACCCTGTATATAGCTACTGACCCTGGAACTGTCCCTGTATATAGCTACTGACCCTGGGACTGACCCAGTATATAGCTACTGACCCTGTATATAGCTACTGACCCTGGAACTGACCCTGTATATAGCTACTGACCCTGGGACTGTCCCTGCATATAGCTACTGACCCTGTATATAGCTACTGACCCTGTATATAGCTACTGACCCTGGAACTGACCCTGTATATAGCTACTGACCCTGGGACTGACCCAGTATATAGCTACTGACCCTGTATATAGCTACTGACCCTGTATATAGCTACTGACCCTGGAACTGACCCTGTATATAGCTACTGACCCTGGAACTGACCCTGTATATAGCTACTGACCCTGGAACTGTCCCTGTATATAGCTACTGACCCTGGAACTGACCCTGTATATAGCTACTGACCCTGGAACTGTCCCTGTATATAGCTACTGACCCTGGAACTGTCCCTGTATATAGCTACTGACCCTGGAACTGACCCTGTATATAGCTACTGACCCTGTATATAGCTACTGACCCTGTATATAGCTACTGACCCTGGAACTGACCCTGTATATAGCTACTGACCCTGGAACTGACCCTGTATATAGCTACTGACCCTGGAACTGACCCTGTATATAGTGACTGACCCTGGAACTGACCCTGTATATAGCTACTGACCCAGGAACTGACCCTGTATATAGCTACTGACCCTGGAACTGACCCTGTATATAGCTACTGACCCTGGAACTGACCCTGTATATAGCTACTGACCCTGGAACTGTAGATTACTTACTTTCTCGTGTTCTTTTAATTTCTATTTCTCATGTGTTTTAATTCAACTTTACTTTATTCTATAGTATTAGTTATTTTGATTACTACCTTGTTGGGATCTTTCCCAACAAGAAATGCATTTAACTGTACTTATGCACGTGGCAATGAAACTTGAAACAACTCAAAGGTCAGTAACTTATTCCTAAAGACTGTTCCCAGATCTGTCTGTGATGCCTTTCCAACTCAAAACTGATCTGGGTACAGGCTAAATTACTCCTCTCCTCCTTGTATTTATAGTTAGGGCTACCACTCCTAGTACCATTGAATACATTTTTCAGGCCTGTATCACTGTTTAATAGAAAGTGCCAACAGGAACAACATACTGCATTATTTAAACCGCTTCTAAAAGCCCATGAAAGTATAATGGTCTAATAAGTCTCAGGGAAACATACCATGTATGTCCCAAATGCCACCCTATTCCCTATCTAGTGCACTACTTTTCACCAGGGCCTATATGGTAGTGCACAATACTGTATAAGGAATAGGATTCCATTTGGTACTTAGTCAGGCTCTGTTGGAGATGATGACATGCTATGGTGGAATTTAAAACAGACTTTTAAATGCTCTCATCACGGAACTTAAAAGCGACTGTTAAATGCTCTCATCAAGGAACTTAAAACAGACTGTTAAATGCTCTCATCACGGAACTAAGAACTGACTGTTAAATGCTCTCATCACGGAACTACGAACTGACTGTTAAATGCTCTCATCAGGGAACTAAGAACTGACTGTTAAATGCTCTCATCACGGAACTAAGAACTGACTGTTAAATGCTCTCATCAGGGAACTACGAACTGACTGTTAAATGCTCTCATCACGGAACTAAGAACTGACTGTTAAATGCTCTCATCACGGAACTTAAAACATACTGGTTTGATTTAGATTGATATATTTTCCAGTTTTCAGTGATCAGATTTTCTTGCGCTTTTCGATGAAACACACGTTCTGTTATAGTCACAGCCGTGATTTAACCAGTTTTAGAAACGTCAGAGTGTTTTCTATCCACACATACTAATCATATGCATATACTATATTCCTGGCATGAGTAGCAGGACGCTGAAATGTTGCGCGATTTTTAACAGAATGTTCGAAAAAGTAGGGGGTCGACTTAAGAGGTTAAATGCTCTCATCACGGAACTAAGAACTGACTGTTAAATGCTCTCATCGTGGAACAAAAAAATTACTGTTAAATGCTCTCATCATGGAACTAAGAATCTATTTTCTGGTCTCTCCAGAGATGTTCGATCAGGTTCAAGTCTGAGTCTAGCTAGACAACTCAATGGCATTCAGAGACTTGTCCCAAAGCCAGTGCTGGAATTTGTCTTGGCTGTGTCATTAAGGTCGTTTTGTATGTTAGAATGTGAACCTTTGCCCCAGTCTGAGGTTCTCACCACTGGAGCATGTTTTCATCAAGGATCTCTCTGTACTTTGCTCTGTTCATCTTTCCCTTGATCCTGACTAGTCTCTCAGTCCCTTCCGCTGAAAAACATCCCCACAGCATGATTTTCATCCAGACGTAACGGTTGGCATTCAAATCAGTGAAATGCTTACTTACAAGCCCTTACTCAACAATGCAGTAGTAAGAAAATACCGCCAAAAAAGTAAGGAATAAGAAAAACAAATAATTAAGGAGCCGCAGTAAATAACAATAGCGGGGCTATATACAGGGGGTACCGGTACAGAGTCAATGTGGAGGCTATATACAGGGGGTACCAGTACAGAGTCAATGTGGAGGCTATATACAGGGGGTACCAGTACAGAGTCAATGTGGAGGCTATATACAGGGGGTACTGGTACAGAGTCAAGTGGAGGCTATATACAGGGGGTACCAGTACAGAGTCAATGTGGAGGCTATATACAGGGGGTACCAGTACAGAGTCAATGTGGAGGCTATATACAGGGGGTACCAGTACAGAGTCAATGTGGAGGCTATATACAGGGGGTACTGGTACAGAGTCAATGTGGAGGCTATATACAGGGGGTACCAGTACAGAGTCAATGTGGAGGCTATATACAGGGGTACTGGTACAGAGTCAATGTGGAGGCTATATACAGGGGGGTACCAGTACAGAGTCAATGTGGAGGCTATATACAGGGGGTACTGGTACAGAGTCAATGTGGAGGCTATATACAGGGGGTACCGTACAGAGTCAATGTGGAGGCTATATACAGGGGGTACCGGTACAGAGTCAATGTGGAGGCTATATACAGGGGGTACTGCACAGAGTCAATGTGGAGGCTATATACAGGGGGTACCAGTACAGAGTCAATGTGGAGGCTATATACAGGGGGTACTGGTACAGAGTCAATGTGGAGGCTATATACAGGGGGTACCAGTACAGAGTCAATGTGGAGGCTATATACAGGGGGTACCGGTACAGAGTCAATGTGGAGGCTATATACAGGGGGTACCGGTACAGAGTCAATGTGGAGGCTATATACAGGGGGTACCGGTACAGAGTCAATGTGGAGGCTATATACAGGGGGTACCGGTACAGAGTCAATGTGGAGGCTATATACAGGGGGTACCGGTACAGAGTCAATGTGGAGGCTATATACAGGGGGTACCGGTACAGAGTCAATGTGGAGGCTATATACAGGGGCTACCGGTACCGATTCAATGTGCGGCTATATACAGGGGGTACCGGTACAGAGTCAATGTGGAGGCTATATACAGGGGGTACCGGTACAGAGTCAATGTGGATGCTATATACAGGGGGTACCGGTACAGAGTCAATGTGGAGGCTATATACAGGGGCTACCGGTACCGATTCAATGTGCGGCTATATACAGGGGGTACTGGTACAGAGTCAATGTGGAGGTTATATACAGGGTGTACTGGTACAGAGTCAATGTGGAGGCTATATACAGGGGGTACTGGTACAGAGTCAATGTGGAGGCTATATACAGGGGGTACCAGTACAGAGTCAATGTGGAGGCTATATACAGGGGTACCGTACAGAGTCAATGTGGAGGCTATATACAGGGGGGTACCGTACAGAGTCAATGTGGAGGCTATATACATAGTACTGCACAGAGTCAATGTGGAGGCTATATACAGGGGGTACCGGTACAGAGTCAATGTGGAGGCTATATACAGGGGGTACCGGTACAGAGTCAATGTGGAGGCTATATACAGGGGGTACCGGTACAGAGTCAATGTGGAGGCTATATACAGGGGCTACCGGTACCGATTCAATGTGCGGCTATATACAGGGGGTACCGGTACAGAGTCAATGTGGAGGCTATATACAGGGGGTACCGGTACAGAGTCAATGTGGATGCTATATACAGGGGGTACCGGTACAGAGTCAATGTGGAGGCTATATACAGGGGCTACCGGTACCGATTCAATGTGCGGCTATATACAGGGGGTACTGGTACAGAGTCAATGTGGAGGTTATATACAGGGGGTACCGGTACAGAGTCAATGTGGAGGCTATATACAGGGGGTACCAGTACAGAGTCAATGTGGAGGCTATATACAGGGTACCGGTACAGAGTCAATGTGGAGGCTATATACAGGGGGTACTGGTACAGAGTCAATGTGGAGGCTATATACAGGGGTACTGGTACAGAGTCAATGTGGAGGCTATATACAGGGGTACCAGTACAGAGTCAATGTGGAGGCTATATACAGGGGTACTGGTACAGAGTCAATGTGGAGGCTATATACAGGGGGTACCGGTACAGAGTCAATGTGGAGGCTATATACAGGGGGTACCGGATACAGAGTCAATGTGGAGGCTATATACAGGGGTACCAGTACAGAGTCAATGTGGGAGGCTATATACAGGGGGGTACGGTACAGAGTCAATGTGGAGGCTATATACAGGGGTACCAGTACAGAGTCAATGTGGAGGCTATATACAGGGGGTACTGGTACAGAGTCAATGTGGGAGGCTATATACAGGGGGTACCAGTACAGAGTCAATGTGGGAGGCTATATACAGGGGGTACCGGTACAGAGTCAATGTGGAGGCTATATACAGGGGGTACCGGTACAGAGTCAATGTGGAGGCTATATACAGGGGTACTGCACAGAGTCAATGTGGAGGCTATATACAGGGGGTACCGGTACAGAGTCAATGTGGAGGCTATATACAGGGGGTACCGGTACAGAGTCAATGTGGAGGCTATATACAGGGGTACCGGCACAGAGTCAATGTGGAGGCTATATACAGGGGCTACCGGTACCGATTCAATGCGGCTATATACAGGGGGTACCGGTACAGAGTCAATGTGGAGGCTATATACAGGGGGTACCGTGTACAGAGTCAATGTGGATGCTATATACAGGGGGTACCCGGTACAGAGTCAATGTGGAGGCTATATACAGGGCTACCGGTGCCGATTCAATGTGCGGCTATATACAGGGGTACTGGTACAGAGTCAATGTGGAGGTTATATACAGGGTGTACTGGTACAGAGTCAATGTGGAGGCTATATACAGGGGGTACTGGTACAGAGTCAATGTGGAGGCTATATACAGGGGTACCAGTACAGAGTCAATGTGGAGGCTATATACAGGGGTACCGGTACAGAGTCAATGTGGAGGCTATAGGCCAGGGGGTACCGGTACAGAGTCAATGTGGAGGCTATATACAGGGGGTACCGGTACAGAGTCAATGTGGAGGCTATATACAGGGGGTACCGGTACAGAGTCAATGTGGAGGCTATATACAGGGGGGTACCGGTACAGAGTCAATGTGGAGGCTATATACAGGGGCTACCGTACCGATTCAATGTGCGGCTATATACAGGGGGTACCGTGTACAGAGTCAATGTGGAGGCTATATACAGGGGGTACCGGTACAGAGTCAATGTGGAGGCTATATACAGGGGGTACCGGTACAGAGTCAATGTGGAGGCTATATACAGGGGGGTACCGGTACAGAGTCAATGTGGAGGCTATATACAGGGGGTACCGGTACAGAGTCAATGTGGAGGCTATATACAGGGGTACTGTACAGAGTCAATGTGGAGGCTATATACAGGGGCTACCGGTACCCGATTCAATGTGCGGCTATATACAGGGGTACCGGTACAGAGTCAATGTGGAGGCTATATACAGGGGGTACCGGTACAGAGTCAATGTGGATGCTATATACAGGGGGTACCGGTACAGAGTCAATGTGGAGGCTATATACAGGGGCTACCGGTACCGATTCAATGTGCGGCTATATACAGGGGGTACTGGTACAGAGTCAATGTGGAGGTTATATACAGGGTGTACTGGTACAGAGTCAATGTGGAGGCTATATACAGGGGGTACTGGTACAGAGTCAATGTGGAGGCTATATACAGGGGGTACCAGTACAGTGTCAATGTGGAGGCTATATACAGGGGGTACCGGTACAGAGTCAATGTGGAGGCTATATACAGGGGGGTACGGTACAGAGTCAATGTGGAGGCTATATACAGGGGGTACCGTGCAGAGTCAATGTGGAGGCTATATACAGGGGTACCGTACAGAGTCAATGTGGAGGCTATATACAGGGGTACCGGTACAGAGTCAATGTGGAGGCTATATACAGGGGGTACCGGTACAGAGTCAATGTGGAGGCTATATACAGGGGGCTACCGGTACCGATTCAATGTGCGGCTATATACAGGGGGTACCGGTACAGAGTCAATGTGGAGGCTATATGCAGGGGGGTACCGGCACAGAGTCAATGTGGATGCTATATACAGGGGGTACCGGTACAGAGTCAATGTGGAGGCTATATACAGGGGCTACCGGGTACCGATTCAATGTGCGGCTATATACAGGGGTACTGGTACAGAGTCAATGTGGAGGTTATATACAGGGTGTACTGGTACAGAGTCAATGTGGAGGCTATATACAGGGGGTACTGGTACAGAGTCAATGTGGAGACTATATACAGGGGTAGTGGTACAGAGTCAATGTGGAGGCTATATACAGGGGTACCGGTACAGAGTCAATGTGGAGGCTATATACAGGGGTACTGGTACAGAGTCAATGTGGAGGCTATATACAGGGGTACCGTACAGAGTCAATGTGGGAGGCTATATACAGGGGTAGTGGTACAGAGTCAATGTGAAGGCTATATACAGGGGGGTACTGGTACAGAGTCAATGTGGAGGCTATATACAGGGGGGTACTGGTACAGAGTCAATGTGGAGGCTATATACAGGGGGTAGTGGTACAGAGTCAATGTGGAGGCTATATACAGGGGGTACTGGTACAGAGTCAATGTGGAGGCTATATACAGGGGTACCGGTACAGAGTCAATGTGGAGACTATATACAGGGGGTACCGGTACAGAGTCAATGTGGAGGCTATATACAGGGTATTACGGTACAGAGTCAATGTGGAGGCTATATACAGGGTACAGAGTCAATGTGGAGGCTATATACAGGGGGTACCGGTACAGAGTCAATGTGGAGGCTATATACAGGGGGTACCGGTACAGAGTCAATGTGGAGGCTATATACAGGGGCTACCGGTACCGATTCAATGTGCGGCTATATACAGGGGGTACCGGTACAGAGTCAATGTGGAGGCTATATACAGGGGGTACCGGTACAGAGTCAATGTGGATGCTATATACAGGGGGTACCGGTACAGAGTCAATGTGGAGGCTATATACAGGGGCTACCGGTACCGATTCAATGTGCGGCTATATACAGGGGGTACTGGTACAGAGTCAATGTGGAGGTTATATACAGGGTGTACTGGTACAGAGTCAATGTGGAGGCTATATACAGGGGGTACTGGTACAGAGTCAATGTGGAGGCTATATACAGGGGGTACCAGTACAGAGTCAATGTGGAGGCTATATACAGGGGGTACCGGTACAGAGTCAATGTGGAGGCTATATACAGGGGGTACCGGTACAGAGTCAATGTGGAGGCTATATACAGGGGGTACCGGTACAGAGTCAATGTGGAGGCTATATACAGGGGGTACCGGTACAGAGTCAATGTGGAGGCTATATACAGGGGGTACCGGTACAGAGTCAATGTGGAGGCTATATACAGGGGGTACCGGTACAGAGTCAATGTGGAGGCTATATACAGGGGCTACCGGTACCGATTCAATGTG
Organism: Oncorhynchus nerka; assembly: GCF_034236695.1. Classification (NCBI taxonomy): domain Eukaryota; kingdom Metazoa; phylum Chordata; class Actinopteri; order Salmoniformes; family Salmonidae; genus Oncorhynchus; species Oncorhynchus nerka. The sequence continues at coordinate 14,521 of NW_027038488.1, forward strand.
CGGCTATATACAGGGGGTACATTACAGAGTCAATGTGGAGGCTATATACAGGGGGGTACCGTACAGAGTCAATGTGGATGCTATATACAGGGGGCACCGGTACAGAGTCAATGTGGAGGCTATATACAGGGCTACCGGTACCGATTCAATGTCTTTGCTATATACAGGGGGTACTGGTACAGAGTCAATGTGGAGGTTATATACAGGGTGTACTGGTACAGAGTCAATGTGGAGGCTATATACAGGGGGTACTGGTACAGAGTCAATGTGGAGACTATATACAGGGGGTAGTGGTACAGAGTCAATGTGGAGGCTATATACAGGGGGTACCGGTACAGAGTCAATGTGGAGGCTATATACAGGGGGTACTGGTACAGAGTCAATGTGGAGGCTATATACAGGGGGTACCGGTACAGAGTCAATGTGGAGGCTATATACAGGGGGTAGTGGTACAGAGTCAATGTGAAGGCTATATACAGGGGGGTACTGGTACAGAGTCAATGTGGAGGCTATATACAGGGGGGTACTGGTACAGAGTCAATGTGGAGGCTATATACAGGGGGTAGTGGTACAGAGTCAATGTGGAGGCTATATACAGGGGGTACTGGTACAGAGTCAATGTGGAGGCTATATACAGGGGGTACCGGTACAGAGTCAATGTGGAGACTATATACAGGGGGTACCGGTACAGAGTCAATGTGGAGGCTATATACAGGGTATTACGGTACAGAGTCAATGTGGAGGCTATATACAGGGTACAGAGTCAATGTGCGGTGGTACCGGTTAGTCGAGGTAATTGAGGTAATATGTACATGTAGGTAGAGTTAAAGCGACTATGCATAGATAACAAACAGAGAGTGGCAGCAGAGGGTTCTGGGTAGCCATTTGATTAGCTGTTCAGGAGTCTTATGGCTTGTTAAGAAACCTTTTGGACCTTTGTCATTATGGGGTACTGTGTGTTTGTGTGAAGAAGAAAAAAAACAATTGAACCTTTCAATTCAGGCTGTAACATAACAACATGTAGAATAGGGGTGTGAATACATTCCTTTATACAGTACAGTACGTGCATATCTACCTATAAACAAATCAAATGTTATTTGTCACATACACACGGTTAGCAGATGTTAATGTGAGTGTAGCGAAATGCTTGTGCTTCCAGTTCCGACAATGGAGTAATAACCAACGAGTAATCTAACCTAACAATTTCACAACAGCTACCTTATACCCACAAGTGTAAAGGGATGAAGAATATATACATAAAGATATATGAATGAGTGATGGTACAGAACGGCATAGGCAAGATGCAGTTGATGGTATCGAGTACAGTATATACATATCAGATGAGTAATGTAGGGTATGTAAACATTATATAAAGTGGTATAGTTTAAAGTGGCTAGTGATACATTTTTTACATCAATGTTTCCATTATTAAAGTGGCTGGAGTTGAGTCAGTATCTCGGTCCCAGCTTTGATGTACCTGTACTGACCTCGCCTTCTGGATGATAGCGGGGTGAACAGGCAGTGGATCGGGTGGTTGTTGTCCTTGATGATCTTTATGGCCTTCCTGTGACATCGGTGTAGGTGTCCTGGAGGGCAGGTAGTTTGCCCCCGGTGATGCGTTGTGCAGACCTCACTACCCTCTGGAGAGCCTTACGGTTGTGGGTGGAGCAGTTGCCGTACCAGGCGGTGATACAGCCCGGCCAGGATGCTCTCGATTGTGCATCTGTAGAAGTTTGTGAATGCTTTTGGTGACAAGCCGAATTTCTTCAGTCTCCTGAGGTTGAAGAGGCACTGCTGCGCTTCTTCACCACTGTCTGTGTGAAGGAGTCGCACCAATTCAGTTTGTCCGTGATGTACACCGAGGAACTTAAAACTTCCCACCTTCTCCACTACTGTCCCGTCGATGTGGATAGGGGGGTGTTCCCTCTGCTGTTTCCTGAAGTCTACGATCATCTCCTTTGATTTGTTGATGTTGAGTGTGAGGTTATTTTCCTGACACCACACTCTGAGGGCCCTCACTTCCTCCCTGTAGGCAGTCTCGTCGTTGTTTGTAATCAAGCCTACCTGTGTAGTGTCATCTGCAAACTTGATGATTGAGTTGGAGGCGTAAATGGCCACGCAGTCGTGGGTGAACAGGGAGTACAGGAGAGGGCTCAGAACGCACCCTTGTGGGGCCCCAGTGTTGAGGATCAGCGGGGTGGAGATGTTGTTACCTACCCTCACCACCTGGGGGCAGCCCATCAGGAAGTCCAGTACCCAGTTGCACAGGGCGGGGTCGAGACCCAGGGTCTTGAGCTTGATGGCGAGTTCGGAGGGTACGATGGTGTTAAATGCTGAGCTGTAGTTGATGAACAGCATTCCCACATAGCTATTCCTCTTGTCCAGATGGATTTTTCTATTACCTCAACTACATCGTACCCCTCGTTATTGTTATTTTTTATTGTGTTACTATTTCCATTTGTTGGGAAAGGGCTCGTAAGTAAGCATATCATGGTAGAGTCTACACCTCTTGTGTTTGGGTTCATTCACCCACGTACTGTACCTCCGAGTGTTAGCTGTGTGTTTTCACCCTGTTGTGTTTGGGTTCATTCACCCCATGGCCACATATTGTACCTCTGAGTGTTAGCTGTGTGTTTTCACCCTGTTGTGTTTGGGTTCATTCACCCACGTACTGTACCTCCGAGTGTTAGCTGTGTGTTTTCACCCTGTTGTGTTTGGGTTCATTCACCCCATGCCCACGTACTGTACTTCCGAGTGTTAGCTGTGTGTTTTCACCCTGTTGTGTTTGGGTTCATTCACCCCACATACTGTACTGCGAGACTTTTAGCTACTTTTTTTATTATTAAACCCTTGACAACACACTTATCCCCGATAATCATTGTCACATTCTGCCAAATTCAACACTGTCGGCATATCAGGTTCCAATTTTGTCTCATCTTTTTTTTTGTATTTTACCATAATTATGCAGCAATTACTCTACCTCACAGGGCTGAGAGGAAATCCTTCTAATCACCCTGTAACTCTTCCCAAGGGGAAAGGAAGGTTGTTTGTGTGGGTGGTTGTAGAGATAGCGTTATTAAATTGATAACATAAAATTCAAAATCTCTCTCTGCCTCTCTTTCCCCCCGGAGGAGAGAACTGGGCAGAAGTGATAAAAACTGAAGTGAGAAATGTGAATGGAGCCTGCAGGTTTGTTGGTTTGTGTATATGTGTGTGTGTGTGTGTATGTGTGTGTGTGTGTGTGTGTGTGTGTGTGTGTGTGTGTGTGTGTGTGTGTGTGTGTGTGTGTGTGTGTGTGTGTGTGTGTGTGTGTGTGTGTGTGTGTGTGGCTATATTATTGAATCTCACTCCTCAGTTCAACAAGTCTTAGTTGCTCTTTTCTGTGGAAATATGCAAATGGAAGTGCAGTCTGTGTCAGGGATATGGGTAAATACTTTAGCTTAGTGTCTATTATAGTTAGATTGATGCTGCCGGAGACATTTAAAAATCTATTTCACTGCTGATTGTGTTTAATGCCCCCCGTAGAGGTTTGGTTTTCTCATGCAGACTTCTGGGCCTATTTTCATTCAGAGTAGAAGCACTGTCCATTCATTACAATGTAAAATACCAAACTAATCAACACTGATGATCTGAGACGGTTTTTGGGGCTGATTCAGACCTAGGAAAATGTATGCCATTCCTACACGTTATTTATTTATTTAAGAAACTCTCAGTATTTGGTGTTCAGACCTTATGCCGGTGATCGACGGAATCTTTTCGGAGTGACTCCCTTATGCGACTGAATACATTTAAGTTAATAATACATTTAAATGAGTTTCAGTGCGTTTTTCAGGTCATTTATCTAAAGCTTTTCCCTTTAAAGATATCTTCCAGCTATTTTTTTTTCTTCAACTTTTGCTCTTGAAAAGCGATATAGATATAAATACAGTAAAATAAATGTTTCTTATTTTGGGGATAAATACAATTTTTTTTTAAGACACAAATGCAAAATTCAAGGAGTTGGTCTGATGGTCTAGTGTGATGTCATCGGACTCCTCCCTTGCTTGAAGAGCAATAGAGAACAAAAGAAGAAAGCCCTCCCTCCCCCACTTGTGCAATGGTGTAAAGAACTTAAGTAGCAAATACTTTAAAGTACTACTATACTACTATACTTTAAAGTATAACGTAAGTAGGTTTTTTGGTGTATCTGTACATTATTTTACTATTTATATTTTTGACTACTTTTAATTTTACTCCATTACATTCCTAAAGAAAATGATGTACTTTCTATTCCATACATTTTCCCTGACACCCAAAAGTACTCATTCCATTTCGAATGCCTAGCAAGACAGTAAAATGATCCAATTCACATTTATCAAGAGAACATCCCTGGTCATCTCTACTGCCTCTGCTCTCACAGACTCACTAAGCAGAGAACATCCCTGGTCATCTCTACTGCCTCTGCTCTCACAGACTCACTAAACAGAGAACATCCCTGGTCATCTCTACTGCCTCTGCTCTCACAGACTCACTAAACAGAGAACATCCCTGGTCATCTCTACTGCCTCTGCTCTCACAGACTCACTAAGCAGAGAACATCCCTGGTCATCTCTACTGCCTCTGCTCTCACAGACTCACTAAGCAGAGAACATCCCTGGTAATCTCTACTGCCTCTGCTCTCACAGACTCACTAAACAGAGAACATCCCTGGTCATCCCTACTGCCTCTGATCTGGAGGACTCACTAAGCAGAGAACATCCCTGGTCATCTCTACTGCCTCTGCTCTCACAGACTCACTAAACAGAGAACATCCCTGGTCATCCCTACTGCCTTTGATCTGGAGGACTCACTAAGCAGAGAACATCCCTGGTCATCTCTACTGCCTCTGCTCTCACAGACTCACTAAACAGAGAACATCCCTGGTCATCCCTACTGCCTCTGATCTGGAGGACTCACTAAGCAGAGAACATCCCTGGTCATCTCTACTGCCTCTGATCTGGAGGACTCACTAAGCAGAGAACATCCCTGGTTATCTCTACTGCCTCTGCTCTCACAGACTCACTAAACAGAGAACATCCCTGGTCCTCCCTACTGCCTCTGCTCTCACAGACTCACTAAACAGAGAACATCCCTGGTCATCTCTACTGCCTCTGCTCTCACAAACTCACTAAGCAGAGAACATCCCTGGTCATCTCTACTGGTTCTGCTCTCACAGACTCACTAAACAGAGAACATCCCTGGTCATCTCTACTGCCTCTGCTCTCACAGACTCACTAAACAGAGAACATCCCTGGTCATCCCTACTGACTCTGATCTGGCAGACTCACTAAACAGAGAACATCCCTGGTCATCTCTACTGCCTCTGCTCTCACAGACTCACTAAACAGAGAACATCCCTGGTCATCTCTACTGCCTCTGCTCTCACAGACTCACTAAACCGAGAACATCCCTGGTCATCTCTACTGCCTCTGCTCTCACAGACTCACTAAACAGAGAACATCCCTGGTCATCTCTACTGCCTCTGCTCTCACAGACTCACTAAGCAGAGAACATCCCTGGTCATCTCTACTGCCTCTGCTCTCACAGACTCACTAAACAGAGAACATCCCTGGTCATCTCTACTGCCTCTGCTCTCACAGACTCACTAAACAGAGAACATCCCTGGTCATCTCTACTGGTTCTGCTCTCACAGACTCACTAAACAGAGAACATCCCTGGTCATCTCTACTGCCTCTGCTCTCACAGACTCACTAAGCAGAGAACATCCCTGGTCATCTCTACTGGTTCTGCTCTCACAGACTCACTAAACAGAGAACATCCCTGGTCATCCCTACTGCCTCTGATCTGGAGGACTCACTAAGCAGAGAACATCCCTGGTCATCTCTACTGCCTCTGATCTGGAGGACTCACTAAACAGAGAACATCCCTGGTCATCTCTACTGCCTCTGCCTTCACAGACTCACTAAACAGAGAACATCCCTGGTCATCTCTACTGCCCTCTGCTCACAGACTCACTAAAACAGAGAACATCCCTGGTCATCTCTACTGCCTCTGCTCACAGACTCACTAAACACTCATGCTTCATTTATAAATGATGTTTGAATGTTTTTAGCCTCTGGATATCCATAACAAAAAAGAAAAGGAAATTGTGCCGTTTGCTTTCCTTAAATATAATGAATGTGTCATGATTTATACTTTTACTTTTGATACTTAAGTATATTTAAAACCAAATACTTTAAGACTCTTACTCAAGTATTATTTTACTTCTATAAAAGGTTTTACTTTTACTCAAGAATGACGATTGGGTACTTTTTCCACCACTGCACTTGTCATGACATACCTGAAACACCTATTGTGATGTGCCTTTTGTTAAGTAAATCAGGCTATAAATGAGAAGGAGACTGGAGTTCTATTTTAAATATGGTGTGCCTTTAGTTTGCATTTTCTTGATAGACTCAATATAATAAGTTGAGAGAACGGATTCCGAATATTAAGGATCAATGAAAGAAATCCCTCTAAATTATTTCAGCACCAATTGGTAGATTTAAAAACACTCAGAATTTATGGATAATTTAGGGTTTTGTATTCTATGAATCATACCGGAAATACCCACTCTAATTTCTGAATACCGCCCAACAGATCCACACAGATGATGCCATCTCAATCGCACTACCCACTGCCCTTTCCCCACCTAGACAAAAGCAACACCTATGTGAGAATGCTGTTCATTGACTAAAGCTCAGCGTTTTAAACACCACGGTGCCCACAAAGCTCATACTAAACTAACAACCTGGGACTAAACACTCCCCTCTGCAACTGATCCTGGACTTCCTGACGGGCCGGCCCCAGGTAAATGCTCGGCATCTGACCAGGGCGCTACAGAGGGTAGTGCATACGGCCCAGTACATCACTGGTGCCGCTCCTGCCATTCAGGACCTAGATACTAGGCTGTTTCAAAGGAAAGCCCAAAATGTCAAAGACTCCAGTCAAGTCCACAGACTGTTCCTCTCTGCTACCGCAAAGCAAGCGGTAGTCGGGCAAAGACTCCTTAACAGCTTTTACCCCCAAGCCATAAGACTGCTGAAAAAATTAATCAAATGGGCCACCCGGAGAATTTACATTGACACCCCCCATTTGTTTTGCTACTCACCGTTTGTTTGTATCTGTGCATAGTCACTCACACCTACATACATGTACAAATTACATCTCCTAATCTGTAAACCCGCACATTGACTCAGTACAGGTACCCCTGTATATAGCCTCATTATTGTATTTTAATGTATTTCATTTTTTTTAAATGATTTTTTACTTCATTTATTTGCAAATATTTCCCAACTCTTTCTGAACTGCACTGTTGTTTCATGGATTGTAAGTCAGCATTTCATGGTAAGGTTGTTGTATTTGGCGCATGTGACCAAAAAGTTTGACTTGGATGTCCCAAATCATGCAAACAGGAGACAAGGCCGTGAGAGGTTTAATCATAGACACATGAAAGGTGGGATGTATACAGAGGGTTTGGGGCAACAGAAGACGAAGAGCAGACTGGCGAAGAATATTTGAGATTGGAAAGGGCAGATTAACAGGGAGGAAGGGCCTCCACCCGGAAGATCTCAGTGGACAGCCGTTCCCTCTGCCCGAGATGATAACGGGGAGCCTGGGGACCAGGTGTGGACCGCCTGTCAATACCTGGAGGTGGTCTTGTTGAGAACAGTGCTCTTCCAGGTGCGGCGACAGCGGATTTAAGATCTGGGCCGATGGTATGCTGACCTCTTCCTCTTGCATAGGAAGAGCAGAGGCTGAACCAATGGAGAACTCGAAAGGCCAGAGACCAGGGAAGGGTGCTGCAGGCATATTCCACCCACACGAGCAGCCAGCCCCAGGTGTGTGGGGAGGAACGGAGAAGTCTCCAGTCCTGGTCTTTCAGCCTCCAACTGGCCGCTAGACTGGGGTGAAACCGAGGACAGGCTAGCCAACGGCCAATGTGGATGCAGAACACCTTCCAGAACCAGGACGCAGAACTGAGGACCGCGATCAGAGACCATGTTCACTTGAAGTCCATGAATCCGGAAGACTTCTACACATTGAGCTGGGCCATCTCCTTGGCTGATGATAACTTGGGAAGGGGAATCAAATGGGAGGCAAACCTATCCACCACCGTAAGGATGCGGGCGTTGCAATCTGATGGAGGGAGTCCAGCGACGAAGTCCTGGGATATTTGAGAATGAGGTGAGGAACAGGGAGTGGTTGACGGAGTTTGCTGAGGAGTCTTATTCTGAGCACACACAGTGAGGTGGAGCCTTCAGGAACCATGGTGGGCCACCAACGCCAGGGTCTGAGGGAGCCAGGATGGCAGGCAAGTCTGGAGGAATGAGCCCATGTCATCAAAGTAGAAAACACTAACCGGTTCAATATATCATGGAGCACATCGTTGACCAGGAACTGGAACACTGTGGGAGCATTGGTCAGTCCGAATGGCATAACAAGATAGTAGTGCCCTCTAGCTGTGTTCAAATCTGTCTTCCATTCGTGTCCTTCCCCTTATCCGAACCAGATGGTAGACATTCCAAAGTTCCAGCTTTGAGAGATCATCGCCCCCCCACTCCCGGGTGTGCTCAAAGCCGAGGAGATGAGTGATAGAGGGTAACATTTTTAACCTGTCATTAAGACCCTGGGTAGTCGATATACAGGTGGGGGAGGGCATGGATGAATACAGTACTCGCCACGCTGTAATAGCTGAAAATACATTTGAATTAACGTCATAGATTTAGTCGGTGGTAACTTGTGGAATAGACACCGGCGGGTTTTAACAAATCACTATTTAGGATTAAACCCACCTTATACTGTAAATGTTACATTTTTCATATTCCTTGCTACATGTCCACTATAGTTCATAAAAAAAAATGTTTGTGAGGTAAAACAAAAAAATACTTTCAAAATACCTTTTTGTTTCTGCTTTCTTTTCAGGAGGATTATGTTTAATTAGGGAACATAGACTACTGTGTTTCCTAATCACACCAATACTCATGATACTACCGTACATCGAGACCAGAAGAGCATTATCATTTTAATTGAATACAGTATGCTTTTTTTTTACTCTAGGTCTGTAGAGACAATGAAGGAAATGGCGGGGATGAAGGGGATGGAGTTTTGAAACAGATCGGTGTAAAGGGTTACGAGACCGATTTAAGGTGCACTGAAATATTCATCCTGAGCTGTTCTGAAACATGACATTTTATGTTGTAACACCACATAATAAAGAGTTGTGCAACACCTTGCCAGAGACTGGGAGTTACTTGACTTGACCCAGAAAAGGTTGAAAACACTATTGTGGTGTCTCCAGTCCTGTCTAGTGGAGGCTTAGATACCTTGTATCTGGAGTTTCCAAATACTGTAAATGGGAGTCCCTCCCTACTCCTATACGTGACCAGTTCCAGGAATCTATACGTATGTCGCACATCACTACTTCACAGGAGAGGTATTTATTTATTTATCAAAATGTGTTTTTTGGCAGAAATGCCTTCTTGAACATGTGAACTTTCATGTGCCTTAATAACATACAAACAAACAAACTTGTATGCCATCTGTAAATACGAATAAAATTGTTAAATTACGAGCCTAGTTGGTTTAGCCACGGAAAAAGTTAGAAGAAAGTGAGGATAAAGTGAGAAACTGTATTATATTTATAATCTCACATTGAGCCTTGCAACTGGATTCTATAATTTCTGTCATTGTTTACCGTATTCAAAGTATTAATTACCCAGTGTCTTCTTTAAAATGTTAGAATATTGTCTGAAAATTGGCAACAACCAATATTTACACTATAAACCATTGGTATTTCCAAAAAAACAGTTTGACAGAGACAGTTTGACAAAACATGCGTTTTATATTTTGAAACTGCTTTTTACAGTACATGCACTGACACCCCAACAAAGACTCTTTTGAAAACACCAGATATCAGTTTAGGTGCACAAATGTTCATGGTCTCACCACACAATGATACTGCTTTGAGTCTTTTCATTTTGAACAGTGTAGGAGAGCAGAGCAAGGAGAAGGGCAGATCAGCAAACAAAGTAGACAAGACTCCAATATCTTCCCTTTGCAATTCTTTATACTCTTTGTTTTGCAGCAGCAGGGAGGAAGAAACTTGACACAGAGGTCTTTAGTCTAAGCCTCTTCAGTGTGTAATAAAAGGATAGGAAACATAGAGGAGAAGGGGACTCAAGTCTAGCAGGTAGGAGGACTCAGGTCTAGCAGGTAGGAGGACTCAGGTCTAACAGGTAGGAGGACTCAGGTCTAGTAGGTAGGAGGACTCAGGTCTAGCAGGTAGGAGGACTCAGGTCTAACAGGTAAGAGGACTCAGGTCTAGCAGGTAGGATGACTCAGGTCTAGCAGGTAGGAGGACTCAGGTCTAGCAGGTAGGAGGACTCAGGTCTAACAGGTAAGAGGACTCAGGTCTAGCAGGTAGGAGGACTCAGGTCTAACAGGTAAGAGGACTCAGGTCTAGCAGGTAGGAGGACTCAGGTCTAGCAGGTAGGAGGACTCAGGTCTAGCAGGTAGGAGGACTCAGGTCTAGCAGGTAGGAGGACTCAGGTCTAACAGGTAAGAGGACTCAGGTCTAGCAGGTAGGAGGACTCAGGTCTAGCAGGTAGGAGGACTCAGGTCTAGTAGGTAGGAGGACTCAGGTCTAACAGGTAAGAGGACTCAGGTCTAGCAGGTAGGAGGACTCAGGTCTAACAGGCAAGAGGACTCAGGTCTAGCAGGTAGGAGGACTCAGGTCTAGCAGGTAGGAGGACTCAGGTCTAGCAGGTAGGAGGACTCAGGTCTAGCAGGTAGGAGGACTCAGGTCTAGCAGGTAGGAGAACTTAGGTCTAGCAGGTAGGAGGACTCAGGTCTAGCAGGTAGGAGGACTCAGGTCTAACAGGTAGGAGGACTCAGGTCTAGTAGGTAGGAGGAATCAGGTCTAGCAGGTAGGAGGACTCAGGTCTAGCAGGTAGGAGGACTCAGGTCTAGCAGGTAGGAGGACTCAGGTCTAACAGGTAAGAGGACTCAGGTCTAGCAGGTAGGAGGACTCAGGTCTAGCAGGTAGGAGGACTCAGGTCTAGCAGGTAGGAGGACTCAGGTCTAACAGGTAAGAGGACTCAGGTCTAGCAGGTAGGAGGACTCAGGTCTAGCAGGTAGGAGGACTCAGGTCTAGCAGGTAGGAGGACTCAGGTCTAGCAGGAAGGAGGACTCAGGTCTAGCAGGTAGGAGGACTCAGGTCTAGCAGGTAGGAGGACTCAGGTCTAGCAGGTAGGAGGACTCAGGTCTAGCAGGTAGGAGGACTCAGGTCTAGCAGGTAGGATGACTCAGGTCTAGCAGGTAGGAGGACTCAGGTCTAGCAGGTAGGATGACTCAGGTCTAGCAGGTAGGAGGACTCAGGTCTAGCAGGTAGGAGGACTCAGGTCTAGCAGGTAGGAGGACTCAGGTCTAGCAGGTAGGAGGACTAAGGTCTAGCAGGTAGGAGGACTCAGGTCTAGCAGGTAGGAGGACTAAGGTCTAGCAGGTAGGAGGACTCAGGTCTAGCAGGTAGGAGGACTAAGGTCTAGCAGGTAGGATGACTCAGGTCTAGCAGGTAGGAGGACTCAGGTCTAGTAGGTAGGAGGACTCAGGTCTAGCAGGTAGGAGGACTCAGGTCTAGCAGGTAGGAGGACTCAGGTCTAGGAGGACGCAGGTCTAGCAGGTAGGAGGACTCAGGTCTAGCAGGTAAGAGGATTCAGGTCTAGGAGGTAGGAGGACTCAGGTCTAGCAGGTAAGAGGACTCAGGTCTAGCAGGTAGGAGATCTCAGGTCTCGCAGGTAAGAGGATTCAGGTCTAGCAGGTAGGAGGAGTCAGGTCGAGCAGGTAGGAGGACCCAAGCCTGTTTAAAAGAAGATAACTCTGTCTGAGATGGTACTTTCACAGATATTTGCTGAATAGATTTAGTATTTTCCTAGACCACGTGGTGTGATGACAATCTGATGAGCCAATATTGTCTTTCCCAGTTAATGCCAGGGTTTCTTATTAATGCATTATCCATAGTCCAGGAAACCACTAAGGTCTGGTGCTGAAATTACATTTTCATTTGATTTAAAGGGCAATTCTAGTTTTGTTCCTTTCTCTGTTAGCTCTCTGAATGTGATTGTACTAAGGAGTCTTGGGAAAGGTACTGGACCAAAACAGTGAAGACTCGGGAGTTTCTATATATTTTTTTAATATTTTTTTCTACATTTCTAAAATGTACTACATCCTCCACCAATTTTAGTATATGTTAAAAGAAAATGTATGTAGACCTTTATTTAACTAGGCAAGTCATTTAAGAACAAAATCAATTTTTACTATGACAGCCTACTAAGAGGTCCTAATTATAGGTTGTTGTGATAGGCTCACTTTCCTGGATCAGGTTAATCTTCACATGAGTAACAATGAATGAAACCCAGACAAGGATGCAATCTGTTCCTCAAATCAAGGGGCATGCAGTCAGTGGCTAGATTTTTTTTTAATGCCTTCCTAATGTTGTCTTAATCTCTATACATCTGAGTAGACCCTTAACCTTATGTCATTGTGTACACATCCTTATCAAGGCTGTATCTCCCTCTCTCCTCTCTGCTCCCTCTCTCCTCTCCCTGCTCCATCTCTCCTCTCCCTGCTCCCTCTCTCAGCTCTCTCTCCTCTCCCTGCTCCCTCTCCTCTCTCAGCTCCCTCTGTCCTCTCCTCTCCCTCTTTTCTCTCTGCTCCTCTCTCCTCTCTCTGCTCCCTCTCCTCTCATCTCTCTGCTCCCTCTCTCCTCTCTGCTCCATATCTCCTCTCTCTGCTCCCTCTCTCCTGTCTCCTCTCTCTCTCTTCTCTCCCTCTCTCTGCCCTCTCTCCTCTCTCAGTTCCCTCTCTCTCCTCTCCTCTCTCTGCTCCCTCTCTCCTCTCTCTGCTCCCTCTCTCCTCTCACTCCTCCTCTCTCCTGTCTCTGCCCCCTCTCGCCTCTCTCTGCTCCTCTCTCCTCTCCATCTCTCCTCTCTTCTCTCTCCTCCCTCTCTACTCTCTTTGCTCCTTCTCCCTCTCTCTGCTCCCTCTCTCCTCTTTCTGCTCCCTCTCAGCTCCCCCTCCTCTCTCTGCTCCCTCTCTCCTTTCTGCTCCCTCTCTTCTGCTCCCCCTCCCTCTTTCTGCTCCCTCTCCTCTCTCTGCTGCCTTCTCTCTCTCAGCTCACTCTCCCCCCTCTCTGCTCCCTCTCTCCTCTTCTGCTCCCTCTCCTCTCTCCTCTCAGCTCCCTCTCTCCTCTCTCTGCTCCCTCCTCCTCTCTTTTCTGCTCCTCTCTCCTCTTTCCGCCTCCCTCCTCTCTCCTCTTTCTGCTCCTCTCCTCTCTCCTCTCTCAGCTCCCTCTCTCCTCTCCTCCTCCCCCTCTCCTCCTCTCAGCTCCCTCTCTCTCTCTCCTCCCCTCTCCCTCTCTGCTCCCTCTCCTCTCTGCTCTCTCTGCTCCCTCTCCTTCCTCTCTGCTCCCTCTCACATCTCCTGCTCACTCTCTCCCTCTCTGTCCCTCTCTCCTATCTCTGCTCCATCTTCCTATCTCGCTCTGCTTACTCACTCCCCTCTGCTCCCTCTCACTCTTCCATGGGTCCCTGAATGAATCTGCCCTTTCTTCTGCTCCTGTTTTAATCAAAGGACCCAATCACGGTTCACACTGAGCCTTCATTAAATGACCAATCACAGTTCACACTAAGCCTTTATTAAAGGTCAGAATAGAGAGACGGTAGGTGAAGAGGAAGGAGAGCAGGGGGGAGAAGGGAAGAGGAGGGAGAGTCCTAGGGAAGAGGAGGGAGGACGGAGGGGGAGAAGATGAGGAGAGATGTGTGGAGAAGAGGAGGGGGAGACGGAAGGGGAGAAGAGGAGGGGGGAGAGACGGTGGGGAGAAGATGAGGGAGGGGAGAGTCACACAGACACTTCACCTCAATAATAAAGATAAAACACGGTAACAATTGAACACCTTCTTTTGGCAAATGACTTTGCAGAGGATCAGAAATTGTTGTTGTACCTCCCAGAGTTACAAAGATCATAGGTCTGTGTTTGATCAATCAATATCGAATGCCCTCTGTCATGATTTTTTATCAAAGCAATTCAATCTTATATGAGGAAAATAGATAATTGAATCATGAAAATTGTCTGCGTAGAGGAATTTTCAATCACAGCAATACAACCCTACATGTTGGTGTTTTTATAAAGAAATTGTATTTCACCTTATTTAACTTGGTGACTGGGGGCACTATTGAGTAGCTTGCATGAATAAGGGTGCCTAGAGTAAACTGGCTCAAGTTACTGAGTCCCAGTTGTTAATATATGCATATTGTTAGTAAATGTGGATAGAAAACACTCTGACGTTTCTAAAACTGTTTGAACGATGTCTGTGAGTATAACAGAACTCATATGGCAGGCGAACACCGGAGAAAAAGTCCAATCAGAAAGTGGGAAATCTGAGGTTGGTCGTTTTTCAACTCATTACCTATTGAATACACTGGGATATTGGTCATGTTGCACTTCCTAAGGTTTCCACTAGATGTCAACAGTCTTTAGAACTTTGTTTGAGGCTTCTACTGTCAAGTGGGGCCGAATGAGAGGGGAATGAGTCACAGGTCTGGCAGAATGCTTTGAGCTCGTGACGCGCGGTCATGTGAGAGGTGGCTCGCATTCCCATTGCTTTTCTACAGACAAAGGAATTATCCGGTTGGAACATTATTGAAGATTTATATTAAAAACATCCTAAAGATTGATTCTATACATTGTTTGACATGTTTCTACGGTCTGTAACCAAACTCAAACTTTTTGGTCAGATTATTGCATGGTGTGCTTTTTCCGTAAAGTTTGTTTGATATCTGACACAGCGGTTGCATTAAGGAGAAGTGTATCTAAAGTTCCATGTATAATAGTTGTAACTTTTATCAATGTTTAGTATGAGCATTTCTGTAAATTGATGTGGCTCTAAGTGTTTATTATGAGTATTTTATGAGTATTTTCTGATGTGGCTCTCTGCAAAATCACCACATGTTTTGGAACTACTGAACACAATGCGCCAATGTAAATGAGATTTTTGGATATAAATATGCACTTCATCGAACAAAACATACATGTATTGTGTAAAATGAAGTCCTATGAGTGTCATCTGATGAAGATCATCAAAGGTTAGTGATTCATTTTATCTATATATTTCTGCTTTTTGTGACACCTCTTTGGCTGGAAAATGGCTGTGTTTTTCTGTGACTTGGTGGTGACCTAACATAATCATTTGTGATGCTTTCGCTGTGAAGCCTTTTTGAAATCAGACACTGTGGCTGGATTAACGAGTATTTAATCTTTAAAATGGTGTAAAATATTTGTATGCTTGAGGAATTTTATTAATGAGATTTTTGTTGTTTTGAATTTGGCGCCCCACTTTCACTCTTTCACTGGCTGTTACGGGTGGGACGCCACCGTCCCGAATATCCCAGAGAGGTTAAGCATGTCCCAGTTTAGGTCACCTAACAGTACAATCACAGAAGACAGATGGGAGGCAATCAATTCACATATGGTGTCCAGGGCACAGCTGGGGGCTGAAGGTGGTCTGTAACAAGTGGCAATGGTGAGAGACTTGTTTCTGGAAAGATGGATTTTTAACAGTAGAAGCTCAAATTGTTTATGCACAGACCTGGATAGTATGACAGAACTTGCAGGCTATCTCTGCAGTAGATTGCACCCGCCCCTTTGACAATTAAATCTTGTCGGAAAATGTTATAGTTAGGGGATGGACGTTTCAGGATTTTTGGAGGCCTTAATAAACCAGGATTCCGACATGGCTAGGACATCCGTGTTGACAGAATGTGCTAAAGCAGTGAATAAAACAAACTTAGGGAGGAGGCTTCTAATGTTAACATGCATGAAACCAAGGCTTTTACAGTTACAGAAGTCAACAAATGAGAGCACCTGCGGGAACGGGAGTGGAGCTAGGTGCTGCAGGACCTGTATTAACCTTTAGAACAGAGGAGGAGTAGGATAAGGTTACAGCTAAAGGTTATAAGAACTGGTAGTGTTGTGCTCGAACAAAGAATTAAAGGAGCATGTTCTGGGTGCGGAAAAATAGATTCAAGGCATAATGTACAGACAAGGGTATGGTAGGATGTGAATACAGTTGAAGTAAACCCATTGAGTGACGAAGAGAGAGGTTTTGTCTCTAGAGACACCATTTAAACCAGGTGAGGTTAAAGCAGCTAAAGCATATTGATCAGGGCTGGCGGCTCTACAGTGAAATAAGACAATAATCACTAACCAAAACAGCTAAGGACAAGGCATATTGACATTAGGGAGAGGTATGAGTAGCCTAGTGATCATAGGGGACCAGTGAGTAGCTAGCGAGCTGATACACTGCGATCTGACAGCTCGCAGGCCGGGGGTGGCAGGCTTACGGGGATGTTAAGGGATGTTGCGAATGAAGAATTGGTTATATCCTTACTCAGAAGGTTACGTCGGCAGACCAGTCATGATGGATCGGCAGGGCTCCGTGTAGGCAGTAAAAGGGTCCAGGCCAATTGGCAAAATAGGTAATGTAGCCGAAAAAATTGGCTGATGGACCTCTTCAACTAACAGTCCAATTACACTGTGTACCAACGTTATTGCAAACCAACAGTACTCCATATCGCACAGGGTACCAACTGTACTCCATATTGAACAGCATACCAACGGTACTCCATATCGCACAGCATACCAATGGTACTCCATATTGAACAGCATACCAACTGTACTCCATATTGATCAGCGTACCAACAGTACTCCATATTGAACAGCATACCAACAGTACTCCATATCGCACAGCATACCAACAGTACTCCATATCGCACAGCATACCAACAGTACTCCATATTGAACAGTGTACCAACAGTACTCCATATTGAACAGCGTACCAACGGTACTCCATATCGCACAGCATACCAATGCTACTCCATATTGATCAGCATACCAACGGTACTCCATATTGATCAGCATACCAACGGTACTCCATATCGCACAGCGTACCAACGGTACTCCATATTGAACAGCATACTAACAGTACTCCATATTGATCAGCATACCAACGGTACTCCATATTGATCAGCATACCAACGGTACTCCTCAATATTTACCAACAGTACTCCATATTGATCAGCATACCAACGGTACTCTATATTGAACAGCGTACCAACGGTACTCCATATCGCACAGTGTACCAACGGTACTCCATATTGAACAGTGTACCAACGGTACAGCGTACAAACTGTACTCCATATTGAACAGCATACCAGCAGTACTCC
>NW_027038489.1:0-10000 GCF_034236695.1 Oncorhynchus nerka
TCTCTCTCTCTGAGTGAGCAGTACAGGGAGTAGAGCCTACACTCATCTCTCTCTGCCTCTCTCTCTGAGTAGCAGTACAGGAGTAGAGCCTACACTCATCTCTCTGTCTCTGTCTCTCTGAGTAGCAGTACAGGAGTAGAGCCTACACTCATCTCTTCTCACTTGGTCTCTCATGCAGCAGGTGCATGCAGATAGAGCCTACACTCATCTCTCTCTGTCTCTCAGAGTAGCAGTACAGGAGTAGAGCCACACACTCATCTCTCTCTCTGTCCCTCTCTCTGCTAGTAGCAGTACAGAGTAGAGCCTTACACTCATCTTCTCTGTCTCTCTGAGTAGCAGTACAGGAGTAGAGCCTACACTCATCTCTCTCTGTCTCTCTCTCTGAGTAGCAGTACAGGAGTAGAGCCTACACTCATCTCTCTCTGTCTCTGTCTCCTCACTGAGTAGCAGTACAGGAGTAGAGCCTACACTCATCTACTCTCTGTATCTCTCTCTCTGAGATAGCAGTACAGGAGTAGAGCCTACACTCATCTCTCTCTGTCTCTCTCTCTGAGTAGCAGTACAGAAGTAGAGCCTACACTCATCTCTCTCTGTCTGTCTCTCTCTGAGTAGCAGTACAGGGAGTAGAGCCTACACCTCATCTCTCTCTGTCTCTCTCTCTGAGTAGCAGTACAGGAGTAGAGCCTACACTCATCTCTCTCTGTCTCTCTCTGAGTGGCAGTACAGAGGAGTAGAAGCCTCACACTCATCTCTCTATCTCTCTCTCAGAGTAGCAGTATAGGAGTAGAGCCCACACTCATCTCTCTCTGTCTCTTCTCTGAGAGTAGAACAGGAGTAGAGCCTACACTCATCTCTCTCTCTGTCTCCCAGGTAGGCAGTGCAGGAGTGAGCCTACTCCCTATCTCTTCTCCTGTCTCTCAGAGTAGCAGTACAGGAGTAGAGCCTACCACTCATCTTCTCTCTGTCTCTCTCTCTGAGAGTAGCAGCACAGGAGTAGAGCCTACACTCATCTCTCTCTCTGCTCTCTCTCTCTCTCTCGAGTAGCAGTACAGGAGTAGAGCCTACACTCATCTCTCTGTCTCTGCTCTCTCTGTGAGAGCTCACTACTATCTCTCATAGAGTACAGAGTAGGCCTCATACTCTCTCCTCTCCTCTGAGTAGCAGTACAGGAGTAGAGCCTACACTCATCTCTCTCTGTCTCTCTCTCTGAGTAGCAGTACAGGAGTAGAGCCTACACTCATCTCTCTCTGTCTCTCTCTCTCTGAGTAGCAGTACAGGAGTAGAGCCTACACTCATCTCTCTCTGTCTCTCTGAGTAGCAGTACAGGAGTAGAGCCTACACTCAGCCTCTCTCTGTCTCTCCTCTGAGTAGCAGTACAGGAGTAGAGCCTACACTCATCTCTCTCTGTCTCTCTGAGTAGCAGTACAGGAGTAGAGCCTACACTCATCTCTCTCTGTCTCTCTCTCTCAGAGTAGCAGTACAGGAGTAGAGCCTACATCAGCACAGGAGTAGAGTCATAGCATCATCTCTCTCTGTCTTCTGTCTCTCTGAGTAGCAGTACAGGGAGTAGCTTCACACTCATCTATTTCTTGTCTCTCTCTCTCTGAGTAGCAGTACAGAGTAGAGCTCACATTCATCTTATCTTCGTCTCTTCTCTCTCTGAGTAGCAGGTGGAGTAGAGAGCCTACACTATCTATTTCTGCCTTCTCTCTGAGTAGCAGTACAGGAGTAGAGCCATACTCATCTCTCTTGCCTCTCTCTGAGCAGCAGCACAGAGTAGAGCCTACACTCATCTATCTCTGTCTCTGAGTAGCAGTACAGGAGAGAGCCACACACTCATCTCTCTGTCTCTCTGAGTAGTAGTACAGGAGTAGAGCTCTACACTCATCTATCTCTGTCTCTCTGAGTAGCAGTACAGGAGTAGAGCCTACACTCATCTATCTGTCTCTCTCTCTCTGAGTAGCAGTACATATGAGTAGAGCCTACACTATCTCTCTCTCTCTCTCTCTGAGTAGCAGTACAGGAGTAGAGCCTACACTCATCTCTCTGTCTCTCTCTCTCTGAGTAGCACAGTTGTAGAGTACACAGGAGTAGAGCAGAGCTCACACTCATCTCTCTGTTCTGTCTCTCTGAGTAGCAGTACAGGAGAGGTTTACACTCCATCTCTCTCTGTCTCTCTCTGAGTAGCAGTACAGGGAGTAGAGCCTACACTATCCTCTGTCTCTCTGGAGTAGCAGCACAGAGGCAGAGTCTCATCTCTCTCTGAGTAGGCAGTACAGGAGTAGAGCCTACACTCATCTCTTCTCTCTGTCTCTCTGAGTAGCAGTACAGGAGCAGAGCCTACACTCATCTCTCTGTCTACACTGTCTCTCTCTGAGTAGCAGTACAGGAGAGAGCCCACTCATTCATCTCTCAGAGCAGAGCCACACTCATCTCTGTCTCTGGAGTGCACATATAAGCTTAACACTCATCTTCTCTCTGTCTCTCTCTGAGTAGCAGTACAGGAGTAGAGCCTACACTCCATCTCTCTGTCTCTCTCTTCTGAGTAGCAGTACAGGAGTAGAGCCTACACTCATCTCTGTCTCTCTGAGTAGCAGTACAGAGTAGAGCCTACACTCATCTCTCTGTCTCTCTGAGTAGCAGTACAGAGTAGAGCCTACACTCATCTCTCTGTCTCTCTCTTCTCTGAGCAGCAGCAGAGCAGGAGCCCACACTCATCTATCTCTGTCTCTCAGAGAGCAGTACAGGATAGAGCCTACACTCATCTCTCTCTGTCTCTCTCTCTCTGAGTAGCAGTACAGGAGTAGAGCCTACACATCTCTGTCTCCTAGAGTAGCAGTACAGGAGAGCCTTCATCTCTGTCTCTGAGTAGCAGTACAGAGTAGGAGCCACACTCATCTCTCTCTGTCTCTCTGTTCTCCTGAGTAGCAGTACAGGAGTAGAGCCACACTCATCTCTCTCTGTCTCTCTCTGTCTCTGTGAGCAGCAGCACAGGAGTAGAGCCTACACTCATCTCTCTCTGTCTCAGAGTAGCAGTCTCTCTCATCTCTCTCTGTCTCTCTCTCTCTGAGTAGCAGTACAGAGTAGAGCCTACACTCATCTATCTCTGTCTCTCTGAGTAGAGCCACACTATTCTCTGCCCTCAGAGGAGATAGGGAGCAGAGCCTACACTCATCTCTGTCTCTCTGTCTGAGTAGCAGTACAGGAGTAGAGCCTACACTCATTTCTCTCTGTCTCTCAGAGTAGCAGAACAGGAGTAGAGCCTACACTCATCTCTCTCTGCTCTCTCTCTGAGTAGCAGTACAGAGTAGAGCCTACACTCATCTCTCTGTCTCTCTGTCTCTCTGAGTAGCAGTACAGGAGTAGAGCCTCATCACTCATCTATCTGTCTCTCTCTCTGAGTAGCAGTACAGAGTAGAGCCTACACTAATCTCTCTCTGTCTCTCTCTCTGAGTAGCAGTACAGGAGTAGAGCCTACACTATCTCTGTCTCTCTGAGTAGCAGTACAGAGTAGAGCCTACACTCATCTCTCTCTGTCTCTCTCTCTCTGAGTAGCAGTACAGGAGTAGAGCCTACACTCATCTCTGTCTCTCTCTCTGAGTAGCAGTACAGGAGTAGAGCCTACACTCTATCTCTCTCTGTCTCTCTCTCTCTGAGTAGCAGTACAGGAGTAGAGCCTACACTCATCTCTCTGTCTCTGAGTAGTAGTACAGGAGTAGAGCCTACACTCATCTATCTCTGTCTCTCTGATAGCAGTACAGAGAGTAGAGCCTACACTAGAGCCTTCATTCTGTCTCTCTTCTCTCTGAGTAGCAGTCTAGAGCCTACACTCATCTCAGAGTAGCTCTGTCTCTCTCTGAGTAGCAGTACAGGGAGTAGAGCCTACACTATCTCTCTCTGTCTCTCTGAGTAGCAGAACAGAGTAGAGCCTCACCACATCATCTCTCTCTCTCTCTCTGAGTAGCATCTAGAGCTCTCTGCCTCTCTCTGTCTCTCTGTCTCTGAGTAGCAGTACAGGAGTAGAGCCTACACTCATCTCTCTCTGTCTCTCTCTCTGAGTAGCAGTACAGGAGTAGAGCCTACACTCATCTCTCTCTGTCTCTCTCTCTGAGTAGCAGTACAGGAGTAGAGCCTACACTCATCTCTCTCTGTCTCTCTGAGTAGCAGTACAGGAGTAGAGCCTACACTCATCTCTCTCTGTCTCTCTGAGTAGTAGTACAGGAGTAGAGCCTACACTCATCTCTCTCTGTCTCTCTGATAGCAGTACAGGAGTAGAGCCTACACCATTCATCTCTGTCTCTCTGAGTAGCAGTACATAGAGCCTACACCATCTATCTCTGTCTCTCTGAGTAGCAGTACAGGAGTAGAGCCTACACTCATCTCTCTCTGTCTTCTGAGTAGCAGTACAGGAGTAGAGCCTACACTCATCTATCTCTGTCTCTCTGAGTAGCAGTACAGGAGTAGAGCCTACACTCATCTCTCTGTCTCTGTCTCTCTGAGTAGCAGTACAGGAGTAGAGCCTACACTCATCTATCTCTGTCTCTCTCTCTCTGAGTAGCAGTACAGGAGTAGAGCCTACACTCATCTCTCTGTCTCTCTGAGTAGCAGTACAGGAGTAGAGCCACACTCATCTATCTCTGTCTCTCTCTCTGAGTAGCAGTACAGGAGTAGAGCCTACACTCATCTTCTGTCTGTCTCTCTCTGAGTAGCAGTACAGGAGTAGAGCTCTACACTCATTTCTCTCTCTCTCTCTGAGTAGCAGAACAGGAGTAGAGCCTACACTCATCTCTCTCTCTGTCTCTGAGTAGCAGTACAGGAGTAGAGCCTACACTCATCTCTCTCTGTCTCTCTGAGTAGCAGTACAGGAGTAGAGCCTACACTCATCTCTCTCTGTCTCTCTGTCTCTGAGTAGCAGTACAGGAGTAGAGCCTACACTCATCTCTCTGTCTCTCTCTCTCTGAGTAGCAGTACATCTCTCTCTCTGGAGTAGAGCCTACACTCATCTCTCTCTGTCTCTCTGAGTAGCAGTACAGGAGTAGAGCCTACACTCATCTCTCTCTGTCTTCTGAGTAGCAGTACAGGAGTAGAGCCTACACTCATCTATCTCTGTCTCTGTCTCTCTGAGTAGCAGTACAGGAGTAGAGCCTACACTCATCTATCTCTCTCTCTCTCTGAGTAGCAGTACAGAGTAGAGCCTACACTCATCTCTCTCTGTCTCTGATAGCAGTACAGGAGTAGAGCCTACACTCATCTATCTCTGTCTCTCTGAGTAGCAGTACAGGAGTAGAGCCTACACTCATCTCTCTCTGTCTCTCTGAGTAGCAGTACAGGAGTAGAGCCTACACTCATCTATCTGTCTGTCTCTCTGAGTAGCAGTACAGAGTAGAGCCTACACTCATCTCTCTCTGTCTCTCTGTCTCTCTGAGTAGCAGTACAGGAGTAGAGCCTACACTCATCTCTCTCTGTCTCTCTGAGTAGCAGTACAGGAGTAGAGCCTACTCTCCATCTCTCCTGTCTCTCTGAGTAGCAGTACAGGAGTAGAGCCTACACTCATCTCTCTCTGTCTCTCTCTCTCTGAGTAGCAGTACAGGAGTAGAGCCTACACTATCTCTCTCTGTCTCTCTGAGTAGCAGTACAGGAGTAGAGCCTACACTCATCTATCTCTCTCTCTCTCTGAGTAGCAGTACAGGAGTAGAGCCTACACTCATCTATCTCTGTCTCTCTCTGAGTAGCAGTACAGGAGTAGAGCCTACACTCATCTATCTCTGTCTCTCAGAGTAGCAGAACAGGAGTAGAGCCCACACTCTTCTCTGTCTCTCTGTCTAGAGTAGCAGTACAGGAGTAGAGCCTACACTCATCTCTCTCTGTCTCTCTGAGTAGCAGTACAGGAGTAGAGCCTACACTCATCTCTCTGTCTCTCTGTCTCTCTGAGTAGCAGTACAGAGTAGAGCCTACACTCATCTATCTCTGTCTCTCTGTCTGTCTCTGAGTAGCAGTACAGAGTAGAGCCTACACTCATCTCTCTGTCTCTGTCTCTCTGAGTAGCAGTACAGGGAGTAGAGCTCTGAGTAGCAGTACATCCACTCTGTCTTCTGTCTCTCTCTGAGTAGCAGTACAGGAGTAGAGCTAGCACCATCTGTCTCTCTCTGTCTCTGAGTAGCAGTACAGGAGTAGAGCCTACACTCATCTCTCTCTGTCTCTCCTCTCTGAGTAGCAGAACAGGAGTAGAGCCTACACTCATCTCTTCTGTCTCTGTCTCTCTGAGTAGCAGTACAGGAGTAGAGATTTACACTCATCTGTCTCAGAGTAGCAGTCTGTCTCTCTCTCTCTGAGTAGCAGAACAGGAGTAGAGCCTACACTCATCTCTCTCTGTCTCTGTCTCTCTCTCTGAGTAGCAGTACAGAGTAGAGCCTACACTCATCTCTCTCTCTGTCTCTCTGAGTAGCAGTACAGGAGTAGAGCCTACACTCATCTCTCTCTGTCTCTGTCTCTCTCTCTGAGTAGCAGTACAGGAGTAGAGCCTACACTCATCTCTCTGTCTCTCTGAGTAGCAGTACAGGAGTAGAGCCTACACTCATCTCTCTCTGTCTCCTACTCTCAGAGTAGCAGTACAGGAGTAGAGCCTACACTTTCCCTCTCTGTCTCTCTCATACAGGAGTCCCTACACTCATCTATCTCCTGTCTCTCTGAGTAACAGTTCAGAGCAGACCTCTGATCTATCTCTTCCTCTCTCTGAGTAGCAGTACCAGTAGAGCCTACACTCATCTCTCTCAGTCTCTATCTGACCATCTGAGTAGCAGTACAGGAGTAGGCTACACTCATCTCTCTGTCTCTGTCTCTCTTGTGAGTCCAGTACAGGAGTAGAACACCATCTACTCTGTCTCTCAGAAGCAGTACAGGAGTAGAGCCTACAGGAGTGCCAGGTCCTTCAGAGTAGCAGTACAGGAGTAGAGCCCCCCACCATCTTCTCATGAATCTCTGTCAACATCATGAAACACAACATACCTCAGAGGAATGTTCTTCCACCTGTTTGCCCTCTTCCTCTCTCATAACATCCAGAAGAATTATAGGCAACATCATGAAACACAAATGACCATCTGAAGGATCCCATGGTTCCCACAGTGACCGTATTTTACATACCTCCAACCAGAAGCCATGGGATTACAGGCAACATCATGAAACACAACATAGCAGAGGAGTGCCAGGGTCCCACAGTGACCGTACGACATACCCCAACCAGAAGCCATGGATTACAGGCAACATCGTGAAACACAACATAGTAGAGGAGTGCCAGGGTTCCCACAGTGACCGTACGTACATACCCCAACCAGAAGCCATGGATTATAGGCAACATCATGAAACACAACATAGCAGAGGAGTGCCAGGGTTCCCACAGTGACCGTACGTACATACCCCAACCAGAAGCCATGGATTACAGGCAACATCATGAAACACAACATAGCAGAGGAGTGCCAGGGTTCCCACAGTGACCGTACGTACATACCCCAACCAGAAGCCATGGATTACAGGCAACATCGTGAAACACAACATAGCAGAGGAGTGCCAGGGTTCCCACAGTGACCGTACCTACATAACCCAACCAGAAGCCATAGATTACAGGCAACATCCACACTGAGCTAAAGGGTAGAGCTGCCGGTTTCAAGGAGCAGGACTCTAACCCGGAAGCCTATAAGAAATCTGCTATTCCCTCCAACGAACCACCAAACAGGCAAAGCGTCAATACAGGACTAAGATTGAATGGTACTACGCCGGCACCGATGCTCGTTGTGGCAGGGCAAACTATTACAGACTACAAAGGGAAGCACAACCATAAGCTGCCCGGTGACACGAGCCTACCAGATGAGCTAAATTACTTATATGCCTCCACATTATAGCCTCCACGTTGACTCTGTGCCGTAACACCCTGTATATAGCCTCCAGCATTGACTCTGCACCGTAACACCCTGTATATAGCCTCCACATTGACTCTGACCTGTGTATAGCCTCCCATTGACCAGTACCCCCTGTATATAGCCTCCACATTGACTCTGTACCGGTACCCTGTATATAGCCTCCACATTGACTCTGTACCGTAACACCCTGTATATGCCTCCCACATTGACTCTGTACAGTACCCCCTGTATACCTCCACATTGACTCTGTACCTGTATATACATTGACTCTGTACCGTAACACCCTGTATATAGCCTCCACGTTGACTCTGTACCGGTACCCCCCTGTATAGCTCCACACTGACTCTGTGCCGTAACACTTGTATATAGCTCTACATTGACTTGCACTGTACCGTATATAGCTCTCCACATTGACTCTGTACCGGTACCCCCTGTATATAGCCTCCACATTGACTCTGTACCGTAACACCCTGTATATAGCCTCCACATTGACTCTGTACCAGGTACCCCCTGTATATAGCCTCCACATTGACTCTGTACCGTAATCCCCTGTATATAGCCTCCACATTGACTCTGTACCGTAACACCCTGTATATAGTCTCCACATTGACTCTGTACCGTAATACCCTGTATATGGCCTCCACATTGACTCTGTACCGGTACACCCTGTATATAGCCTCCACATTGACTCTGTACCGTACACCCTGTATATAGCCTCCACATTGACTCTGTACCGGTAACACCCTGTATATAGCCTCCACATTGACTCTGTACCGTAACACCCTGTATATAGCCTCCACATTGACTCTGTACCGTAACACCCTGTATATAGCCTCCACATTGACTCTGTACCGTAACACCCTGTATATAGCCTCCACATTGACTCTGTACCGTAACACCCTGTATATAGCCTCCACATTGACTCTGTACCGGTACCCCCTGTATATAGCCTCCACATTGACTCTGTACCGGTACCCCCTGTATATAGCCTCCACATTGACTCTGTGCCGTAACACCCTGTATATAGCCTCCACATTGACTCTGTACCGTAACACCCTGTATATAGCCTCCACATTGACTCTGTACCGTAACACCCTGTATATAGTCTCCACATTGACTCTGTACCGGTACCCCCTGTATATAGCCTCCACATTGACTCTGTTCCGTAACACCCTGTATATAGCCTCCACATTGACTCTGTACCGTAACACCCTGTATATAGCCTCCACATTGACTCTGTACAGGTACCCCCTGTATATAGCCTCCACATTGACTCTGTACCGGTACCCCCTGTATATAGCCTCCACATTGACTCTGTACCGGTACCCCCTGTATATAGCCTCCACATTGACTCTGTACCAGTAACACCCTGTATATAGCCTGCACAGTGAGGTGTACTGGAGACCATGGTGAGGTGTCTGAGGTGAGGTGTCTGGAGACCATGGTGTCTGGGGTGAGGTGTCTGGAGACCATGGTGTCTGAGGTGAGGTGTCTGGAGACCATGGTGTCTGAGGTGAGGTGTCTGGAGACCATGGTGTCTGAGGTGAGGTGTCTGGAGACCATGGTGTCTGAGGTGAGGTGTCTGGAGACCATGGTGTCTGAGGTGAGGTGTCTGGAGACCATGGTGTCTGAGGTGAGGTGTCTGGAGACCATGGTGTCTGAGGTGAGGTGTCTGGAGACCATGGTGTCTGATGTGAGGTGTCTGAGGTGAGGTGTCTGAGGTGAGGTGTCTGGAGACCATGGTGTGGTGTCTGAGGTGAGGTGTCTGGAGACCATGGTGAGGTGTCTGAGGTGAGGTGTCTGGAGACCATGGTGTGGTTCACAGGTGACATGTTTATAGGCTGAAACACTTTTATTTGTTTTGGCACGTGTCATCGACATGCCAAACAATCTATTTTATTGTTCGTTCTGGGTGGACATGTTTGAGGAGGAACATGTCTGGGGGAATTTCTGCTTGTTGTTACTGTCTGGCCTAACTGCTGGTTTGACATGGGTGTGGTTGGTCTGACGGCATGGGGAATTTCTCTCCTAATGCTATTGGTCTAGAGTCAGGGCCTGGTGATCATAGTTGGTGTTCCACAGTCCCT
>NW_027038489.1:12500-31845 GCF_034236695.1 Oncorhynchus nerka
TGAGAACACCTTTATTTAACCAGGTAGGCTAGTTGAGAACACCTTTATTTAACCAGGTAGGCTAGTTGAGAACACCTTTATTTAACCAGGTAGGCTAGTTGAGAACACCTTTATTTAACCAGGTAGGCTAGTTGAGAACACCTTTATTTAACCAGGTAGGCTAGTTGAGAACACCTTTATTTAACCAGGTAGGCTAGTTGAGAACACCTTTATTTAACCAGGTAGGCTAGTTGAGAACACCTTTATTTAACCAGGTAGGCTAGTTGAGAACACCTTTATTTAACCAGGTAGGCTAGTTGAGAACACCTTTATTTAACCAGGTAGGCTAGTTGAGAACACCTTTATTTAACCAGGTAGGCCAGTTGAGAACACCTTTATTTAACCAGGTAGGCCAGTTGAGAACACCTTTATTTAACCAGGTAGGTCAGTTGAGAACACCTTTATTTAACCAGGTAGGCTAGTTGAGAACACCTTTATTTAACCAGGTAGGCTAGTTGAGAACACCTTTATTTAACCAGGTAGGCTAGTTGAGAACACCTTTATTTAACCAGGTAGGCTAGTTGAGAACACCTTTATTTAACCAGGTAGGCTAGTTGAGAACACCTTTATTTAACCAGGTAGGCTAGTTGAGAACACCTTTATTTAACCAGGTAGGCTAGTTGAGAACACCTTTATTTAACCAGGTAGGCTAGTTGAGAACACCTTTATTTAACCAGGTAGGCTAGTTGAGAACACCTTTATTTAACCAGGTAGGCTAGTTGAGAACACTCTTTATTTAACCAGGTAGGCTAGTTGAGAACACCTTTATTTAACCAGGTAGGCTAGTTGAGAACACCTTTATTTAACCAGGTAGGCTAGTTGAGAACACCTTTATTTAACCAGGTAGGCTAGTTGAGTAACACTCTGTCCTAACAGGCAGGCTAGTTGGAGAACACTCCTATTTACCAGGTAGGCTAACAGCCTTGTTTGGCTCAGGTCAGGCTAGTTGAGAATACCTTTATTTCGCACCAGGTAGTAGCTCGTTGAGTAAATCACCTTTACTTAACGCCTTTATTTACCCAGTGGTATGCTAGCTTGAGAACACGTTTACCAGGTCAGGCTGGTGAGAACAATCTGTATTGCAACCAGGTAGGCCAGTTGGATGAACACCTTTGCTTGGAGGCAGGCTGGTTGAGAACACCTTTATTTGAACAGGTAGTAGCATAGTTGAGAACATCTTTGTTGTGCCAGTGCTATGTTGAGAAACACCTTTGTTTCCAACCGAGGTATAGTCGAGAACACCTTATTTCCACCAGTGTAGGCTAGTTGAGAACACCTTTGTTTGTCAGGTAGGTGGGTTAAAGAGAACACCTTTGTTTTACCATGTGTGTGTTAGTTGATGAACACCTTTGTTTAAATAGGTGTAATAGTTGAGATCACCTTATTTAACCAGGTAGGCTAGTTGGATGAACAACCTTATCTAATCGCGTCAGGCTAGGCTGAGAACACCTGTATCTAACCAGGTAGGCCAGTTGAGAACAATCTCTATCTAACCAGGTGCCGCTGAACTAGCCTACCTGGCTAACTAGTGGTAGGCTGTCGAGTAGCCTACCTGGTTAATTAACAGGTGTGTCTCAATCTTAGCCTAACCAGGTGTTGTTAGACAACAATCTTGGTGTTCTCAACCGTCTCGCCCCACTGCGGTGGTGGGCAATTCCATCAATCAGGTGTCGCTCGGTCTAGCCTGCCTCCAACTCAGGCTATGGAAACAATCGGTTGTTCTCCAACCAGCGTACGTGGAATCTTTATTTTAACTCAGGCGGGGTTGCGTGAACCACCAACTACCTACCTGGTTAAATAAAGGTGTTCTCAACTAGCCTACCTGGTTAAATAAAGGTGTTCTCAACACTACCTGGTTAAATCTGTGTTCTCAACTAGCCTACCTGGTTAAATAAAGGTGTTCTCAACTAGCCTACCTGGTTAAATAAAGGTGTTCTCAACTAGCCTACCTGGTTAAATAAAGGTGTTCTCAACTAGCCAACCTGGTTAAATAAAGGTAAGTTCTCAACTAGCCTTCCTGTTGTTAAATAAAGGTGTTCTCAACAGCCTACACCTGGTTAAATAAAGGTGTTCTCAACTAGCCTACCTGGTTAAATAAAGGTGTTCTCAACTAGCCCACCTGGTTAAATAAAGTGCTCAACTGGCCTACCTGGTTAAATAAAGGTGTTCTCAACTAGCCTACCTGGTTAAATAAAGGTGTTCTCAACTAGCTCACCTGGTTAAATAAAGGTGTTCTCAACTAGCCTACCTGGTTAAAATAAAAGTGTTCCAACCAGCTCTACCTGGTTAAATAAAGGTGTTCTCAACTAGCCTACCTGGTTAAACAAAGGTGTTCTCAACTAGCCCACCTAAATAAAGGTGCCTCAACTAGCCTACCTGGTTAAACAAAGGTGCTCCAACCAGCCTACCTGGTTGGAAACAAAGGTGTCTCAACTAGCCCACCTGGTTAAATAAAGGTGTTTCAACTAGCCACCTGGTTAAATAAAGGTGTTCTCAACTAGCCTACCTGGTTAAATAAAGGTGTTTCACCAGCCTACCTGGTTAAATAAAAGGTGTTCTCAACTAGCCTACCTGGTTAAATAAAGGTGTTCTCAACTAGCCTACCTGGTTAAATAAAGGTGTTCTCAACTAGCCAACCTGGTTAAACAAAGGTGTTCTCAACTAGCCTACCTGTTAAATAAAGGTGTTCTCAACTAGCCTACCTGGTTAAAAAAGGTGTTCCTCAACTAGCCTACCTGGTTAAAAACAAAGGTGTTCTCAACTAGCTCACCTGGTTAAATAAAGGTGTTCTCAACTAGCCTACCTGGTTAAATAAAGGTGTTCTCAACTAGCCTACCTGGTTAAATAAAGGTGTTCTCAACTAGCCTACCTGGTTAAATAAAGGTGTTCTCAACTAGCCTACCTGGTTAAATAAAGGTGTTCTCAACTAGCCTACCTGGTTAAATAAAGGTGTTCTCAACTAGCCTACCTGGTTAAATAAAGGTGTTCTCAACTAGCCTACCTGGTTAAATAAAGGTGTTCTCAACTAGCCTACCTGGTTAAATAAAGGTGTTCTCAACTAGCCTACCTGGTTAAATAAAGGTGTTCTCAACTAGCCTACCTGGTTAAATAAAGGTGTTCTCAACTAGCCTACCTGGTTAAATAAAGGTGTTCTCAACTAGCCTACCTGGTTAAATAAAGGTGTTCTCAACTAGCCTACCTGGTTAAATAAAGGTGTTCTCAACTAGTCTACCTGGTTAAATAAAGGTGTTCTCAACTAGCCTACCTGGTTAAATAAAGGTGTTCTCAACTAGCCTACCTGGTTAAATAAAGGTGTTCTCAACTAGCCTACCTGGTTAAATAAAGGTGTTCCTCAACTAGCCTACCTGGTTAAATAAAGGTGTTCTCAACTAGCCTACCTGGTTAAATAAAGGTGTTCTCAACTAGCCTACCTGGTTAAATAAAGGTGTTCTCAACTAGCCTACCTGGTTAAATAAAGGTGTTCTCAACTGGCCTACCTGGTTAAATAAAGGTGTTCTCAACTAGCCTACCTGGTTAAATAAAGGTGTTCTCAACTAGCCTACCTGGTTAAATAAAGGTGTTCTCAACTAGTCTACCTGGTTAAATAAAGGTGTTCTCAACTAGCCTACCTGGTTAAATAAAGGTGTTCTCAACTAGCCTACCTGGTTAAATAAAGGTGTTCTCAACTAGCCTACCTGGTTAAATAAAGGTGTTCTCAACTAGCCTACCTGGTTAAATAAAGGTGTTCCTCAACTAGCCTACCTGGTTAAATAAAGGTGTCTTTAACCAGCCTACCTGTTGAATAAAGGTGTTTCAACTAGCCTAATTACAATAAAGGTGTTCTCAACTACTCACCTACTAAATAAAGGTGCTCTCAACCAGCCTACCTGGTTGTAACAAATGTGTTCAACTAGCCTACCTGGTTAAATAAAGGTGTTCTCAACTAGCCCACCTGGTTAAATAAAGGTGTTCTCAACTAGCCTACCTGGGTTAAATAAAGGTGTTCTAACTAGCCTACCTGGTTAAATAAAGGTGTTCTCCAACCAGCCTACCTGGTTAAATAAAGGTGTTTCAACTAGCCTACCTGGATAAATAAAGGTGTTTAACTAGCCTACCTGGTTAAATAAAGGTGTTCTCAACTAGCCTACCTGGTTAAATAAAGGTGTTCTCAACTAGCCTACCTGGTTAAATAAAGGTGTTTCAACTAGCCTACCTGGTTAAATAAAGGTGTTCTCAACTAGCCTACCTGGTTAAATAAAGGTGTTCTCAACTAGCCTACCTGGTTAAATAAAGGTGTTAAAGCCTACCTGGTTAAATAAAGGTGTTCTCAACTAGCCTAATGGTTAAATAAAGGTGTTTCAACTAGCCTACCTGGTTAAATAAAGGTGTTCAACTAGCCTACCTGGTTAAATAAAGGTGCCTCAACTAGCCTACCTGGTTAAATAAAGGTGTTCTCAACTGAGCCTACCTGGTTAAATAAAGGTGTTTCAACGACCTACCTGGTTAAATAATAAAGGTGTTCTCAACTAGCCTACCTGGTTAAATAAAGGTGTTTAACTGGCCTACCTGGTTAAATAAAGGTGTTGTTCAACTAGCCTCACCTGGTTAAATAAAGGTGTTCTCAACTAGCCTACCTGGTTAAATAAAGGTGTTCTCAACTGGCCTACCTGGTTAAATAAAGGTGTTCTCAACTATTTACCTGGTTAAATAAAGGTGTTCTCAACTGGCCCACCTGGTTAAACAAAGGTGTTCTCAACTAGCCTACCTGGTTAAATAAAGGTGTTCTCAACTAGCCTACCTGGTTAAATAAAGGTGTTCCCAACTAGCCTACCTGGTTAAATAAAGGTGTTCTCAACTAGCCTACCTGTTTAAATAAAGGTGTTCTCAACTAGCCTACCTACAAATAAAGGTGTTCTCAACTGGCCTACCTGTTTAAATAAAGGTGTTCTCAACTAGCCTTATACCTGTTTAAATAAAGGTGTTCTCAACTAGCCTTACCTGGTTAAATAAAGGTGTTCCCAACTAGCCACCTGTTTAAATAAAGGTGTTCTCAATTAGCCTACCTGGTTAAATAAATAAAGGTGTTCTCAACTAGCCTACCTGGTTAACAAAGGTGTTCTCAACTAGCCTACCTGGTTAAATAAAGGTGTTCTCAACTAGCCTACCTGGTTAAATAAAAAGGTGTTCTCAACTAGCCTACCTGGTTAAATAAAGGTGTTCTCAACTAGCCTACCTTGGTTAAATAAAGGTGTTCTCAAATCAGCCTACCTGGTTAAATAAAGGTGTTCTCAACTTCAGCCTACCTGGTTAAATAAAGGTGTTCCCAACTAGCCTTACCTGGTTAAATAAAGGTGTTCTCAACTGGCCTACCTGGTTAAATAAAGGTGTTCTCAACTAGCCTACCTGGTTAAATAAAGGTGTTCCCCAACTAGCCACCTGTTAAATAAAGGTACCTCAACTAGCCTACCTGGTTAAATAAAGGTGTTCTCAACTAGCCTACCTGGTTAAATAAAGGTGTTCTCAACTAGCCTACCTGGTTAAATAAAGGTGTTCTCAACTACCTACCTGGTTAAATAAAGGTGTTCTCAACTAGCCTACCTGGTTAATAAAGGTGTCTCAACTGACCTACCTGGTTAAATAAAGGTACCTCAACTGACCCACCTGGTTAACAAAGGTGCCTCAACTAGCCTACCTGGTTAAATAAAGGTGTTCTCAACTAGCCTACCCGGTTAAATAAAGGTGTTCTCAACTAGCCTACCTGGTTAAATAAAGGTGTTCTCAACCCTCCTACCCATAAATAAAGGTGTTCCTTAACTAGCCCACCTGGTTAAATAAAAGGTGTTTTCAACTAGCCTACCTGGTTAAATAAAGGTGTTCTCAAATCAGCCTACCTGGTTAAATAAAGGTGTTCTCAACTAGCCTACCTGGACAAATAAAGGTGTTCCCTTAACCAGCCTACCTGGTTAAATAAAGGTGTTCTCAACTAGCCCACCTGGTTAAATAAAGGTGTTCCCAACTAGCCACCTGGTTAAATAAAGGTGTTCTCAACTGGTCAAGGCCAAAACAAAGGTGTTCTCAACTAGCCTACCTTAACAATGTTCAACAAAGGTGTTCCCAACTAGCCTACCTGGTTAAATAAAGGTGTTCTCAACTGGCCTTACCTGGTTAAAAAGTGTGTTCTCAACTAGCCTACCTGGTTAAATAAAGGTGTTCTCAACTGGCCTACCTGGTTAAATAAAGGTGAAATAAATAAAAATAAAAATAAAAATGATCTCTGATCCACTAATATTGACTTCCACTAACAGAAGCTATTATATATATGTGTGTGTGTGTGTGTGTGTGTGTGTGTGTGAGAGAGAGAGAGAGAGAGAGAGAGAGAGAGAGACTGTGGAACACCAACTTCGCAGTCTGAGCCTGACTCACAGACCAATAGCATTAGGAGAGGAAATTCCCCCGCGCCGTCGAACCAACCACACACCCATGTCAAACCAGCAGTTAGGCCAGACAGTAACACCAAGCAGAAATTCCCCCAGACATGTTCCTCCTCGACGCGACCACCCAGAACGAACAATAAAATAGATTGTTTGGCATGTCGATGACACGTGCCAAAACAAATAAAAGTGTTTCAGCCTATAAACATGTCACCTGTGAACCACACCATGGTCTCCAGACACCTCACCTCAGACACCTCACCATGGTCTCCAGACACCTCACCTCAGACACCACACCATGGTCTCCAGACACCTCACCTCAGACACCTCACCTCAGACACCTCACATCAGACACCATGGTCTCCAGACACCTCACCTCAGACACCATGGTCTCCAGACACCTCACCTCAGACACCACACCATGGTCTCCAGACACCTCACCTCAGACACCATGGTCTCAGACACCCCACATCAGACACCATGGTCTCCAGACACCTCACCTCAGACACCATGGTCTCCAGACACCTCACCTCAGACACCATGGTCTCCAGACACCTCACCTCAGACACCATGGTCTCCAGACACCTCACCCCAGACACCATGGTCTCCAGACACCTCACCCCAGACACCTCACCATGGTCTCCAGACACCTCACCTCAGGCTATATACAGGGTATTACGGTACAGAGTCAATGTGGAGGCTATATACAGGGTGTTACTGTACAGAGTCAACGTGGAGGCTATATACAGGGGGTACCGGTACAGAGTCAATGTGCAGGCTATATACAGGGGGTACCGCACAGAGTCAATGTGGAGGCAATGAGGCTATATACAGGGGTTACCGGTACAGAGTCAATGTGGAGGCTATACAGGGTGTTACGGCACAGAGTCAATGTGGAGGCTATATACAGGGGGTTACGGTACAGAGTCAATGTGGAGACTATATACAGGGGGTTATGTTACAGAGTCAATGTGGAGGCTATATACAGGGTGTTACGGCACAGAGTCAATGTGGAGGCTATATACAGGGTGTTACGGCACAGAGTCAATGTGGAGGCTATATACAGGGGTACCGGTACAGAGTCAATGTGGAGACTATATACAGGGTGTTACGGTACAGAGTCAATGTGGAGGCTATATACAGGGGTATTACGGCACAGAGTCAATGTGGAGGCTATATACAGGGTGTTACAGTACAGAGTCAATGTGGAGACTATATACAGGGTGTTACGGCACAGAGTCAATGTGGAGGCTATATACAGGGTGTTACGGCACAGAGTCAATGTGGAGACTGTATACAGGGGTTACGGCACAGAGTCAATGTGGGAGGCTATATACAGGGGTACGGCACAGAGTCAATGTGGAGGCTATATACAGGGTGTACGGCACAGAGTCAATGTGGGAGGCTATATACAGGGGGTACCGGCACAGAGTCAATGTGGGAGGCTATATACAGGGGTACCGGCACAGAGTCAATGTGAGACTATATACAGGGTATTACAGCACAGAGTCAATGTGGAGGCTATATACAGGGGGTACCAGCACAGAGTCAATGTGGGAGGCTATATACAGGGGGTATACGGCACAGAGTCAATGTGGAGGCTATATACAGGGGTTACGGCACAGAGTCAATGTGGAGGCTATATACAGGGGTATTACTGCACAGAGTCAATGTGGAGGCTATATACAGGTGTTACGGAACAGAGTCAATGAGGCTATATACAGGGGGTACGGCACAGAGTCAATGTGGAGGCTATATACAGGGTATTACGGCACAGAGTCAATGTGGAGGCTATATACAGGGGTTACGGTACAGAGTCAATGTGGAGACTATATACAGGGGGTACCGGCACAGAGTCAATGTGAGACTATATACAGGGTATTACGGTACAGAGTCAATGGGAGGCTATACAGGGGGTACTGCACAGAGTCAATGTGAGGCTATATACAGGGGTTACTGGTACAGAGTCAATGTGGAGACTATATACAGGGTGTTACGGCACAGAGTCACGTGGAGGCTATAATGGAGGCATATAAGTAATTTAGCCTATCTGGCTTGTCACCGGGCAGCTTATGGTTGTGGCTTCTCAGTCTGTAATAGTTTGCCCTGCACAACGAGCATCAAAGCCGCGTAGTACCATTCAATCTTAGTCCTGTATTGACGCTTGGCGGTTTGCAGGTTCGTTGAGGAAAAGATTTCTTATAGGCTTCCGGTTAGAGTCCTCTTGAAACCGCAGCTCCAGCCTTTAGCTCAGTGTGGATGTTGCCTGTAATCTATGGCTTGTTGGGTTATGCAAACACGACGGGGTCACTCAGGGAACCCTGGCACTCCTCTGCTATGTTGTGTTTCATGATGTTGCCTGTAATCCATGGCTTGGTTGGGGTATGTAATGCGACGGTCACTGGGGAACCCTGCACTTCTTCCGCTATGTTTGTTTCCATGATGTTGCCGTAATCCATGGCTTCTGGTTGGGGTATGTACGCACGGTCACTGGGGAACCCTGGCACCCTCTGCTATGTTGTGTTTTCATGATGTTGCCTATAATCCATGGCTTCTGGTTGGGGTATGTACGGACGTACTGGGGAACCCTGGCATTCCTCTGCGTTGTGTTTCATGATGTTGCCTGTATTCCATGGCTTCTGGTTTATGTACGACGGTTACTATGGGGACTCCTGGGTACTTCTCTGCTATGTTATGTTTCGGTGGATGTTGTCTACAGTAGAACGTGTTCTAAAGCCATAGAGGATGGAAAATAGGCCGCACAGCATTCGCCACTTGTCATGGGATTCCTTCAGATGGTCATTATAGAACTTTATGAGAGAGTCGAGGGAATTCTACTGGATGTTTATGAGAGAGGAAGAGAGGGCAACAGGTGCAGAACATGTTCTGAGGTAGGAGGAGAGAGAGAGAGAGGGACAGAGAGACAGAGAGAGATGAGTGCAAATTTACTCCTGTACTGCTACTCTGAGAGAGACAGAGAGAGATCAGTGTAGGCCTTCCCACTCCTGTACTGCTACCTGAGACAGAGAGAGATGAGTGTAGGGCTCTACTCCTGTACTGCTACTCTGAGAGACAGAGATGAGGTAGGCTCTACTCCTGTACTTCCCACTCTGGCAGAGAGAGACAGAGACAGAGAGAGATGAGTGTAGGCTCTACTCCTGTACTGCTACTCAGAGAGAGAGGACAGAGATAGATGAGTGTGCAGGCTCTACTCTCAGTACTACTACTCAGAGAGACAGAGAGAGATGAGTGGTGGCTCTGCCTCCTGTACTGCTACCTGAGAGACAGAGAGAGATGAGTGAGGGCTCACTCTGCACTGCCACTCTCACAGAGAGACAGAGACAGAGAGAGATGAGGTAGGCTTCTCTGTACTGCTACCAGAGAGAGAGACAGAGATAGATGAGTGCAGGCTCTATTCCTGTACTGCTACTCAGAGAGAGAGAGAGAGACAGACAGAGATAGATGAGTGTAGGCCCACCCTGTACTGCTACTCAGAGAGAGAGAGACAGAGAGAGATGAGTGTAGGCTCTACTCCTGTACTGCTACTCTTGAGAGACAGAGATAGATGAGTGTAGGTTTCCACTCTGTACTGCTACTAGAGAGACAGAGAGAGATGAGTGTAGGCCTACTCCTGGGTACTGCTACCTGAGAGACAGAGAGATGAGTGTAGCCTACTCCCACTGCTACTCTGAGAGACAGAGAGAGATGAGGTAGGCTCTACCCTGTACTGCTACTCAGAGAGAGCGAGACAGAGAGATGAGTAGGCTTTCACTGTACTCACTTAGGGAGAGCGAGACAGAGAGAGATGAGTGCAGGCTCTACTCCTGTACTGCTACTCTGAGAGACAGAGATAGATGAGTGTAGGCTCTGACTTGTACTGTCACTCTGAGACAGAGAGAGATGAGTGTAGGCTCTACTCCACTGCTACTCAGAGACAGAGAGAGATGAGTGTAGGCCTCTACTTCCTGTACTGCACCAGAGACAGAGAGATGAGTGTAGGCCCCACTCCTGTACTGCTACTCAGAGAGACAGAGAGAGATGAGTGTAGGCTCTTACTCCTGTACTGCTACTCACAGAGAGAGACAGAGACAGAGAGAGAGATGAGTGTAGGCTCTACTCCTGTACTGCCACTCAGGAGAGAGACAGAGACAGATGAGTAGGCTCTACTCCTGTACTGCTACTCAGAGAGAGAGAGAGAGACAGACAGAGATAGATGAGTGTAGGCCTTACTCCTGTACTGCTACTCAGAGAGAGAGAGACAGAGAGAGATGAGTAGGCTCCATCCTGTACTGCTACTGAGAGACTGAGAGACTTCCAGCTACCTGAGAGGACAGAGATGAGTAGGCTCTACTCCTGTACTGCTACCTGAGAGACAGAGAGATGAGTGTAGGGCCTTGCACTGCTACCTGAGAGAGCCTGCAGCTACCTGAGAGACAGAGAGAGATGAGTGTAGGCTCTACTCCTGTACTGCTACCTGAGAGACAGAGAGAGATGAGTGTAGGCTCCATCTCTGTACTGCTACCAGAGAGACAGAGAGAGATGAGTGCAGGGCCTCCACTCCTCACTGCTACTCTGAGAGACAGAGAGAGATGAGTGTAGGCCTACTACCTGAGAGACAGAGAGAGATGAGTGTACTCTGAGAGAGAGACAGAGAGAGATGAGGTAGGCTCCTACTCCTGTACTGCTACTACAGAGACAGAGACAGAGAGATGAGTGTAGGCTCACTCCCTGTACTGCTACTCAGAGAGACAGAGAGAGATGAGTGTAGGCTCTACCTTGCATTGCTACTCAGAGAGACAGAGAGAGATGAGTGTAGGCTCCCACTCAGAGAGACTAGATGAGTGCAGGCTCCCATCTTCCCACTACAGAGAGGAGAGAGACAGAGAGAGATGAGTGGTGGTCTACCTCCAGCCTGCTACTCAGAGAGACAGAGACAGATAGATGAGTGTAGGCTCTACCCCTGTACTGCTACTCCAGAGAGAGACAGAGAGAGATGAGTGTAGGTTTCATTCCCAATTGCTACCAGAGAGACAGAGAGAGAGATGAGTAGCTCTACTCCTACTGCCACCAGAGAGACAGAGATAGATGAGTGTAGGCTCTACTCCTGTACTCTACTTGGAGAGAGAGACAGAGACAGAGAGAGATGAGTGTAGGCTCTACTCCTGCTACCCAGAGACTGAGTGCAGGCTCAGAGAGAGGACAGAGAGAGATGAGTGTAGGCTCTACTCTGTACTGCTACTCAGAGAGACAGAGAGATGAGTGTAGGCTCTACTCCTGTACTGCTACTCAGAGAGACAGAGAGAGATGAGTGTAGGCTCTACTTCCTGTACTGCTACTCAGAGAGACAGAGATAGATGAGTGTAGGCTCTACCCTGTACTGCTACTCAGGAGAGAGACAGAGAGAGACAGAGACAGAGAGAGATGAGTGTAGGCTCTACTCCTGTACTGCTACTCAGAGAGACAGAGAGAGATGAGTGTAGGCTCTACTCTGTACTGCTACCAGAGAGACAGAGAGAGATGAGTGTAGGCTCTACTCCTGTACTGCTACTCAGAGAGACAGCAGAGATGAGTGTAGGCTCTACTCCTGTACTTACTTCCAGAGAGAGAGAGACAGATAGATGAGTGTAGGTCTACTCCTGTACTGCTACTCAGAGAGAGAGAGAGACAGAGATAGATGAGTGTAGGCTCTACTCTGTACTGCTACCAGAGAGAGACAGAGAGATGAGTGTACTGCTACTCCAGAGTACTGACAGAGAGACAGAGAGAGAGCTGAGTGTAGGTTCCCATCTCCTGTAATGCTACTCAGAGAGAGACAGAGATAGATGAGTGTAGGCTCTACCCTGTACAGAGACAGAGATGAGTGGTGGCTCGCCCAGAGAGACTCAGAGAGACAGAGAGAGATGAGTGTGGCTCTACTCCTGTACTGCTACTGGGAGAGAGAGAGACAGAGAGAAAGATGAGTGCACTGCCACCTGAGAGACCTATTCTACCCTGTACTGCTACCTGAGAGACAGAGAGAGAGTGGACATTCTGCAGACCTGAGAGACAGAGAGATGAGGAAGTTCATCCTGTACTGCTACTCAGAGAGAGAGAGACAGAGATAGATGAGTGTAGGCCTACTCCTGCTACCCAG
Organism: Oncorhynchus nerka; assembly: GCF_034236695.1. Classification (NCBI taxonomy): domain Eukaryota; kingdom Metazoa; phylum Chordata; class Actinopteri; order Salmoniformes; family Salmonidae; genus Oncorhynchus; species Oncorhynchus nerka. Next base: position 25,104 of record NW_027038489.1, read on the forward strand.
AGACAGAGTAGATGAGGGTAGGCTCACTCACTGTTACTCAGAGAGAGAGACAGAGATAGAGGAGGTAGGTTCTCACCCTGTACTGCTACTCAGGAGAGAGAGACAGAGAGAGATGAGCAGCCTACCTGTACTGCTACCTGAGAGACAGAGAGAGATGAGGCAGGCTTTCCACTCCTGTACCTGTTACTCACAGAGAGAGAGACAGAGACAGAGAGAGATGAGGTAGGCTCCACTCCTGCACTGCTACCTGAGAGAGAGAGAGAGAGAGAGAGAGAGATGAGAGTTCTGACTCCTGTTCTGCTTACCTGGAGAGAGAGAGAGACAGAGAGAGAGATGAGTGTAGCTCTGATTCTGCAATTAAGCTACTTTGAGAGACAGAGGAGAGATGAGGAAGCCTACTCCTGTACTGCTACTCAGAGAGAGAGACAGAGAGAGATGAGTGTAGGCTCTACTCCTGTACTGCTACTCTAGAGAGACAGAGAGAGATGAGTGTAGGCTCTACTCCTGTACTGCTACTCTGAGAGACAGAGAGAGATGAGTGTAGGCTCTACTCCTGTACTGCTACTCTGAGAGACAGAGAGAGATGAGTGTAGGCTCTACTCCTGTACTGCTACTCAGAGAGAGAGAGACAGAGAGAGATGAGTGTAGGCTCTACTCCTGTACTGCTACTCAGAGAGACAGAGAGAGATGAGTGTAGGCTCTACTCCTGTACTGCTACTCAGAGAGAGAGACAGAGAGAGATGAGTGTAGGCTCTACTCCTGTACTGCTACTCAGAGAGAGAGACAGAGAGAGATGAGTGTAGGCTCTACTCCTGTACTGCTACTCAGAGAGACAGAGAGAGATGAGTGTAGGCTCTACTCCTGTACTGCTACTCAGAGAGAGAGAGACAGAGAGAGATGAGTGTAGGCTCTACTCCTGTACTGCTACTCAGAGAGAGAGAGACAGAGAGAGATGAGTGTAGGCTCTACTCCTGTACTGCTACTCAGAGAGAGAGACAGAGAGAGATGAGTGTAGGCTCTACTCCTGTACTGCTACTCAGAGAGACAGAGAGAGATGAGTGTAGGCTCTACTCCTGTACTGCTACTCAGAGAGAGAGACAGAGAGAGATGAGTGTAGGCTCTACTCCTGTACTGCTACTCAGAGAGAGAGAGACAGAGAGAGATGAGTGTAGGCTCTACTCCTGTACTGCTACTCTAGAGAGACAGAGAGAGATGAGTGTAGGCTCTACTCCTGTACTGCTACTCAGAGAGAGAGACAGAGAGAGATGAGTGTAGGCTCTACTCCTGTACTGCTACTCAGAGAGAGAGAGACAGAGAGAGATGAGTGTAGGCTCTACTCCTGTACTGCTACTCAGAGAGAGAGAGACAGAGAGAGATGAGTGTAGGCTCTACTCCTGTACTGCTACTCAGAGAGAGAGACAGAGATAGATGAGTGTAGGCTCTACTCCTGTACTGCTACTCAGAGAGAGAGAGACAGAGAGAGATGAGTGTAGGCTCTACTCCTGTACTGCTACTCAGAGAGAGAGACAGAGATAGATGAGTGTAGGCTCTACTCCTGTACTGCTACTCAGAGAGAGAGACAGAGATAGATGAGTGTAGGCTCTACTCCTGTACTGCTACTCAGAGAGAGAGACAGAGAGAGATGAGTGTAGGCTCTACTCCTGTACTGCTACTCAGAGAGACAGAGAGAGATGAGTGTAGGCTCTACTCCTGTACTGCTACTCAGAGAGACAGAGAGAGATGAGTGTAGGCTCTACTCCTGTACTGCTACTCAGAGAGAGAGAGACAGAGAGATGAGTGTAGGCTCTACTCCTGTACTGCTACTCAGAGAGAGAGAGACAGAGAGAGATGAGTGTAGGCTCTACTCCTGTACTGCTACTCAGAGAGAGAGCAGAGAGAGATGAGTGTAGGCTCTACTCCTGTACTGCTACTCTGAGAGACAGAGAGAGATGAGTGTAGGCTCTACTCCTGTACTGCTACTCAGAGAGAGAGAGACAGAGAGAGATGAGTGTAGGCTCTACTCCTGTACTGCTACTCAGAGAGACAGAGAGAGATGAGTGTAGGCTCTACTCCTGTACTGCTACTCAGAGAGAGAGACAGAGAGAGATGAGTGTAGGCTCTACTCCTGTACTGCTACTCAGAGAGAGAGAGACAGAGAGAGATGAGTGTAGGCTCTACTCCTGTACTGCTACTCTGAGAGACAGAGAGAGATGAGTGTAGGCTCTACTCCTGTACTGCTACTCAAGAGAGAGAGAGACAGAGAGAGATGAGTGTAGGCTCTACTCCTGTACTGCTACTCAGAGAGAGAGACAGAGAGACAGAGAGAGATGAGTGTAGGCTCTACTCCTGTACTGCTACTCAGAGAGAGAGAGACAGAGAGAGATGAGTGTAGGCTCTACTCCTGTACTGCTACTCTGAGAGAGACAGACAGAGATAGATGAGTGTAGGCTCTACTCCTGTACTGCTACTCAGGGAGACAGAGAGAGATGAGTGTAGGCTCTACTCCTGTACTGCTACTCAGAGAAGAGAGACAGAGAGAGATGAGTGTAGGCTCTACTCCTGTACTGCTACTCAGAGAGACAGAGATAGATGAGTGTAGGCTCTACTCCTGTACTGCTACTCAGAGAGAGAGCAGAGAGAGATGAGTGTAGGCTCTACTCCTGTACTGCTACTCAGAGAGAGAGCAGAGAGAGATGAGTGTAGGCTCTACTCCTGTACTGCTACTCGAGAGAGACAGAGAGAGATGAGTGTAGGCTCTACTCCTGTACTGCTACTCAGAGAGAGCGAGACAGAGAGAGATGAGTGTAGGCTCTACTCCTGTACTGCTACTCAGAGAGACAGAGAGAGATGAGTGTAGGCTCTACTCCTGTACTGCTACTCAGAGAGACAGAGAGAGGCTGAGGTAGGCTCACTCCTGCAGCTGCCACTCAGAGGGAGAGAGAGACAGAGAGAAATGAGTGTAGGCCCCACTCCTGCACTGCTACCTGAGAGACAGAGAGAGATGAGTGTAGGCCTACTCCTGTACTGCTACCTGAGAGACAGAGAGAGATGAGTGCAGGCTTCTACTCCTGTACTGCTACTCTGAGAGACAGAGAGAGATGAGTGTAGGCTCCCACCTGTACTGCTACCTGGGGAGAGAGAGACAGAGCGAGATACAGCCCCATCCTATACTGCTACCTGAGAGACAGAGATGAGTGTAGGTTCTGTTCTGTACTCAGAGAGAGAGACAGAGATAGATGAGTGTAGGCTCTACTCCTGTACTGCTACCTCAGAGAGAGAGAGACAGGGAGAGAGATGAGTGTAGGCTCTACTCCTGTACTGCTACTCTGAGAGACAGAGACAGAAGAGACAGATGACAGAGGTGATGACTCGACTCCTGTACTGCTACTCAGAGAGAGAGAGAGAGATGAGTGTGAGTTCTACTCCTGTTCTGGCTCTGAGAGAGAGAGAGACAGAGAGAGAGACAGCAGGCTCACCTGTACTGCTACTCAGAGATGCAGGAGACAGAGAGATGAGTGTAGGCTCTACTCTGTTCTGCTACTCAGAGAGACAGAGAGAGATGAGTGTAAGGCTCTACTCCCTGTACTGCTACTCTGAGAGACAGAGAAGAGATGAGGTAGGGCTCTCCTACTCCCCTGTACTACTACTCAGAGAGAGAGAGACAGAGAGATGAGTGTAGGCTCACCCCCCTACCTCACTGCATCAGTTACTCAGAGAGAGAGACAGAGATAGATGAGTGTAGGCTCTACTCCTGTACTGCTACTCAGAGAGACAGAGATAGATGAGTGCAGGCTCTCCTGTACTGCTACTCAGAGAGAGAGAGACAGAGAGATGAGTGTAGGCTCTATCATACTGCTGCTCAGAGAGACAGAGAGACGGAGATGAGGTAGGCAGTACTGCTACTCTGAGAGAGACAGAGAGACAGAGAGAGATGAGTGTAGTATTCTGCCCTGCAATACTCAGAGAGACTGATGACTGCTACTCAGTACTGAGAGAGAGACAGAGATAGATGAGTGTAGGCTCTACTCCTGTACTGCTACTCAGAGAGAGAGAGATGAGATAGATGAGTGTGGGCTCTACTTTCCTGTACTGAGAGACAGAGAGAGAGAGAGACAGTTACCTGAGAGATGAGAGAGATGAGTGTAGGCTCTACTCCTGTACTGCTATCTGAGAGACAGAGAGAGATGAGTGTAGGCTCTACTCTGGTACTGCTACTCAGAGAGAGAGAGACAGAATAGATGAGGTAGGCTCATACTCTTGAGAGACTGTCCACTGCTACTCAGAGAGAGACAGACAGAGAGAGATGAGTGTAGGCTCTCCACCTGTACTGCTACTCAGAGAGAGAGAGAGACAGAGAGATGATGTAAGCTCTACTCTACCTGATGACTGCTACTCAGACAGAGACAGAGAGAGATGAGTGTAGGCTCTCTCCTGTACTGCTACTCAGAGAGAGAGAGACAGAGATGAGAGAGAGATGTAGGCTCTACTCCTGTACTGCTACTCAGAGAGAGACAGAGAGAGATGAGTGTAGGCTCTGCTCCTGTGCTGCTACTCAGAGAGACAGAGAGAGATGAGTGTAGGCTCAATTTCTGTACTGCTGCTCTGGGAGACAGAGAGAGATGAGAGTTTTACTCCTGAGACAGAAGAGATGAGGAGTGAGCTCTACTCCTGTACTGCTATCAGAGACAGAGAGAGATGAGGTAAACCTACCCTGTACTGCTACTCAGAGAGAGAGACAGAGAGAGATGAGATCTAATTGCAATGCTACTCAGAGAGAGAGAGACTCACTCCTGTACTGCTACCCAGAGAGAGAGAGACAGAGAGAGATGAGTGTAGAGCTCTACCCTGTACTGCTACTCAGAGAGACAGAGATAGATGAGTGTAGTTTCTCTCTGTACTGCACTGCTCAGAGAGAGAGAGACAGAGAGAGAGAGACAGAGAGGATGTAGGCTCTACCTGTACTGCTACTGAGAGACAGAGAGAGAGAGATGAGTGCAGGCTCTACTCCTGCACTGCTACTCAGAGAGAGACAGAGAGAGATGAGTGTAGGCCCCACTCCTGCACTGCTACCTCCAGAGAGACAGAGAGAGATGAGTGTAGGCTCTTACTCCTGCACTGTTACTCCAGAGAGACAGAGACAGATGAGTGTAGGCTCTACTCCTGTACTGCTACTCAGAGAGAGAGAGACAGAGATGATGAGTGTAGGCTCTACTCCTGTACTGCTACTCAGAGAGAGAGAGACAGAGAGAGATGAGTGTAGGCTCTACTCCTGTACTGGCACCAGAGAGAGACAGACAGAGAGAGATGAGTGTAGGCTCTACTCCTGTACTGCTACTCAGAGAGAGACAGAGATAGAGATAGATGAGTGTAGGCTCTACTCCTGCACCTTACTCAGAGAGAGAGAGACAGAGAGAGATGAGTGTGTAAACTCTGCCTGAGAGAGAGACAGAGAGAGATGAGTGGAGCCCATTCTGCCCGTTGCTCAGAGACAGAGAGATGAGTGTAGGCTCTAATCCTGGTAATGCTACTCAGAGAGAGAGACAGAGAGAGATGAGTGCAGGCTCATCTGTATCAGTTACTCAGAGAGACAGAGAGAGATGATGTAGGTGTCAGGCTCTGCTCACCAGGACCTGCCCCACCCTGTACTGCTGAGAGACAGAGATAGGATGAGTAGGCCCCTACTCCCAGAGAGAGAGAGACAGAGAGAGAGATGAGTGTAGTGGCTCTACTCCTGTACTGCTACTCAGAGAGAGAGACAGACAGATGAGATGTAGGCTCTACCCTGTACTGCTACTCAGAGAGAGAGAGAGACAGAGAGAGATGAGTGTGGCTTAGGCTCTACTCAGAGAGAGATGACTGCTACTCAGAGAGAGAGAGACAGAGAGAGATGAGTGTAGGCTCCACTCCTGTACCTGCCACCTCAGAGAGAGAGACAGAAGATAGATGAGTGGTAGTCGACCTGCACTGCTACTCAGAGAGAGAGACAGAGAGAGATGAGTGAAGTCACTCTGTACTGCTACCTGAAGAGAGAGACAGATAGATGAGTGTAGGCTTTCCCCTACTCCCACCATGCTCAGAGAGAGAGAGACAGAGAGAGAGAGACAGAGAGAGATGAGTGGTGGCCCCACTCCCACTGCTACTCAGGAGAGAGAAAGAGAGACAGAGAGTTAGATGAGTGTAGGTTTACTCCTGTACTGCTACTCTGAGAGAGACAGAGAGAGATGAGTGTAGGCTCTACTCCTGTACTGCTACTCAGAGAGAGAGACAGAGAGAGATGAGTGTAGGCTCTACTCCTGTACTGCTACTCAGAGAGAGACAGAGATAGATGAGTGTAGGCTCTACTCCTGTACTGCTACTCAGAGAGAGACAGGAGAGAGATGAGTGTAGGCTCTACTCCTGTACTGCTTACTCAGAGAGAGAGAGACAGAGATAGATGAGTGTAGGCTCTACTCCTGTACTGCTACTCAGAGAGAGAGAGACAGAGAGAGAGATGAGTGTAGGCTCTACTCCTGTACTGCTACTCAGAGAGAGACAGAGAGATAGATGAGTGTAGGCTCTACTCCTGTACTGCTACTCTGAGAGAGACAGAGAGAGATGAGTGTAGGCTCTACTCCTGTACTGCTACTCTAGAGAGAGAGACAGAGAGAGATGAGTGTAGGCTCTACTCCTGTACTGCTACTCAGAGAGAGAGAGCAGAGAGAGATGAGTGTAGGCTCTACTCCTGTACTGCTACTCAGAGAGA
>NW_027038490.1:0-31851 GCF_034236695.1 Oncorhynchus nerka
TTCAAGTTATCTACAGAACAGCAACTGTCCCTCCCTACCTTCAGGTTATCTACAGAACAGCAAGAGGAACTGTCCCTCCCTACCTTCAGGTTATCTACAGAACACCAAGAGGAACTGTCCCTCCCTACCTTCAGGTTATCTACAGAACACCAGGAGGAACTGTCCCTCCCTACCTTCAGGTTATCTACAGAACACCAGGAGGAACTGTCCCTCCCTACCTTCAGGTTATCTACAGAACAGCAAGAGGAACTGTCCTCCCTACCTTCAGGTTATCTACAGAACAGCAAGAGGAACTGTCCCTCCCTACCTTCAGGTTATCTACAGAACACCAAGAGGAACTGTCCCTCCCTACCTTCAGGTTACCTACAGAACACCAAGAGGAACTGTCCCTCCCTACCTTCAGGTTATCTACAGAACAGCAACTGTCCCTCCCTACCTTCAGGTTATCTACAGAACAGCAAGAGGACCTGTCCCTCCCTACCTTCAGGTTACCTACAGAACACCAAGAGGAACTGTCCCTCCCTACCTTCAGGTTATCTACAGAACACCAAGAGGAACTGTCCCTCCCTACCTTCAGGTTACCTACAGAACACCAAGAGGAACTGTCCCTCCCTACCTTCAGGTTATCTACAGAACAGCAACTGTCCCTCCCTACCTTCAGGTTATCTACAGAACAGCAAGAGGACCTGTCCCTCCCTACCTTCAGGTTATCTACAGAACACCAAGAGGAACTGTCCCTCCCTACCTTCAGGTTATCTACAGAACAGAGGAACTGTCCATCCCTACCTTCAGGTTATTCTACAGAACACCAAGAGGAACTGTACCTCCCTACCTTCAGGTTATCTACAGAACACCAAGAGGAACTGTCCCTCCCTACCTTCAGGTTATCTACAGAACAGAGGACCTGTCCCTCCCTACCTTCAGGTTATCTACAGAACAGCAACTGTCCCTCCCTACCTTCAGGTTATCTACAGAACACCAAGAGGAACTGTCCCTCCCTACCTTCAGGTTATCTACAGAACAGCAAGAGGAACTGTCCCTCCCTACCTTCAGGTTATCTACAGAACAGAGGACCTGTCCCTCCCTACCTTCAGGTTATCTACAGAACACGAAGAGGACCTGCCCCTCCCTACCTTCAGGTGATCTACAGAACACCAAGAGGAACTGTCCCTCCCTACCTTCAGGTTATCGTCAGAACAGCAAGAGGAACTGTCCCTCCCTACCTTCAGGTTATCGACAGAACACCAAGAGGAACTGTCCCTCCCTACCTTCAGGTTATCTACAGAACAGCAACTGTCCCTCCCTACCTTCAGGTTATCTACAGAACAGCAGGACGACCTGTCCCTCCCTACCTTCAGGTTATCTACAGAACAGCAGGAGGACCTGTCCCTCCCTACCTTCAGGTTATCTACAGAACAGCAACTGTCCCTCCCTACCTTCAGGTTATCTACAGAACAGCAGGACGACCTGTCCCTCCCTACCTTCAGGTTATCTACAGAACAGCAGGAGGACCTGTCCCTCCCTACCTTCAGGTTATCTACAGAACAGCAACTGTCCCTCCCTACCTTCAGGTTATCTACAGAACACCAAGAGGAACTGTCCTCCCTACCTTCAGGTTATCTACAGAACACCAAGAGGAACTGTCCCTCCCTACCTTCAGGTTATCTACAGAACAGCAAGAGGAACTGTTCCTCCCTACCTTCAGGTTATCTACAGAACACCAAGAGGAACTGTCCCTCCCTACCTTCAGGTTATCTACAGAACAGCAATAGGCACTGTCCCTCCCTACCTTCAGGTTATCTACAGAACAGCAAGAGGAACTGTCCCTCCCTACCTTCAGGTTATCTACAGAACAGCAACTGTCCCTCCCTACCTTCAAGTTATCTACAGAACAGCAACTGTCCCTCCCTACCTTCAGGTTATCTACAGAACAGCAAGAGGGACTGTCCCTCCCTACCTTCAGGTTATCTACAGAACACCAAGAGGAACTGTCCCTCCCTACCTTCAGGTTATCTACAGAACACCAAGAGGAACTGTCCCTCCCTACCTTCAGGTTTTCTACAGAACAGCAAGAGGACCTGTCCCTCCCTACCTTCAGGTTATCTACAGAACACCAAGAGGACCTGTCCCTCCCTACCTTCAGGTTACCTACAGAACAGAGGAACTGTCCCTCCCTACCTTCAGGTTATCTACAGAACACCAAGAGGAACTGTCCCCCTACCTTCAGGTTATCTACAGAACAGCAAGAGGACCTGTCTTCTCCCTACCTTCAGGTTATCTACAGAACACCAAGAGGAACTGTCCCTCCCTACCTTCAGGTTATCTACTGAACAGAGGACCTGTCTCTCCCTACCTTCAGGTTATCTACAGAACAGAGGACCTGTCCCTCCATACCTTCAGGTTATCTACAGAACAGCAAGAGGAACTGTCCCTCCCTACCTTCAGGTTACCTACAGAACAGAGGAACTGTCCCTCCCTACCTTCAGGTTATCTACAGAACACCAAGAGGAACTGTCCCTCCCTACCTTCAGGTTATCTACAGAACAGCAAGAGGACCTGTCTCTCCCTACCTTCAGGTTATCTACAGAACAGCAAGAGGAACTGTCCCTCCCTACCTTCAGGTTATCTACAGAACAGCAAGAGGAACTGTCCCTCCCTACCTTCAGGTTATCTACAGAACACCAAGAGGACCTGTCCCTCCCTACCTTCAGGTTATCTACAGAACAGCAAGAGGAACTGTCCCTCCCTACCTTCAGGTTATCTACAGAACAGAGGACCTGTCCCTCCCTACCTTCAGGTTATCTACAGAACAGCAACTGTCCCTCCCTACCTTCAGATTATCTACAGAACAGCAAGAGGAACTGTCCCTCCCTACCTTCAGGTTATCTACAGAACAGCAAGAGGAACTGTCCCTCCCTACCTTCAGGTTATCTACAGAACACCAAGAGGAACTGTCCCTCCCTACCTTCAGGTTATCTACAGAACACCAAGAGGAACTGTCCCTCCCTACCTTCAGGTTATCTACAGAACACCAAGAGTAACTGCCCCTCCCTACCTTCAGGTCATCTACAGAACAGCAAGAGGAACTGTCCCTCCCTACCTTCAGGTTATCTACAGAACAGAGGACCTGTCCCTCCCTACCTTCAGGTTATCTACAGAACAGCAAGAGGAACTGTCCCTCCCTACCTTCAGGTTATCTACAGAACAGCATGAGGACCTGTCTCTCCCTACCTTCAGGTTATCTACAGAACAGCAAGAGGACCTGTCTCTCCCTACCTTCAGGTTATCTACAGAACACCAAGAGGACCTGTCCCTCCCTACCTTCAGGTTATCTACAGAACACCAAGAGTAACTGCCCCTCCCTACCTTCAGGTTATCTACAGAACAGCAAGAGGAACTGTCCCTCCCTACCTTCAGGTTATCTACAGAACAGAGGAACTGTCCCTCCCTACCTTCAGGTTATCTACAGAACACCAAGAGGAACTGTCCCTCCCTACCTTCAGGTTATCTACAGAACAGCATGAGGACCTGTCTCTCCCTACCTTCAGGTTATCTACAGAACAGCAAGAGGACCTGTCTCTCCCTACCTTCAGGTTATCTACAGAACACCAAGAGGACCTGTCCCTCCCTACCTTCAGGTTATCTACAGAACACCAAGAGTAACTGCCCCTCCCTACCTTCAGGTTATCTACAGAACAGCAAGAGGAACTGTCCCTCCCTACCTTCAGGTTATCTACAGAACAGAGGACCTGTCCCTCCCTACCTTCAGGTTATCTACAGAACAGCAAGAGGACCTGTCCCTCCCTACCTTCAGGTTACCTACAGAACAGAGGAACTGTCCCTCCCTACCTTCAGGTTATCTACAGAACACCAAGAGGAACTGTCCCTCCCTACCTTCAGGTTATCAGAACAGCAAGAGGACCTGTCTCTCCCTACCTTCAGGTTATCTACAGAACACCAAGAGGAACTGTCCCTCCCTACCTTCAGGTTATCTACAGAACAGAGGACCTGTCCCTCCCTACCTTCAGGTTATCTACAGAACAGCAAGAGGAACTGTCCCTCCCTACCTTCAGGTTCCCTACAGAACAAAGGAACTGTCCCTCCCGACCTTCAGGTTATCTACAGAACACCAAGAGGAACTGTCCCTCCCTACCTTCAGGTTATCTACAGAACAGCATGAGGACCTGTCTCTCCCTACCTTCAGGTTATCTACAGAACAGCAAGAGGACCTGTCTCTCCCTACCTTCAGGTTATCTACAGAACAGCAAGAGGAACTGTCCCTCCCTACCTTCAGGTTATCTACAGAACACCAAGAGGAACTGTCCCTCCCTACCTTCAGGTTATCTACAGAACACCAAGAGGACCTGTCCCTCCCTACCTTCAGGTTATCTACAGAACAGCAAGAGGAACTGTCCCTCCCTACCTTCAGGTTATCTACAGAACAGAGGACCTGTCCCTCCCTACCTTCAGATTATCTACAGAACACCAACAGGAACTGTCCCTCCCTACTTTTAGGTTATCTACAGAACAGCAAGAGGAACTGTCCCTCCCTACCTTCAGGTTATCTACAGAACACCAAGAGGAACTGTCCCTCCCTACCTTCAGGTTATCTACAGAACACCAAGAGGACCTGTCCCTCCCTACCTTCAGGTTATCTACAGAACACCAAGAGGAACTGCCCCTCCCTACCTTCAGGTTATCTACAGAACAGCAAGAGGAACTGTCCCTCCCTACCTTTAGGTTATCTACAGAACACCAAGAGGAACTGTCCCTCCCTACCTTCAGGTTATCTACAGAACACCAAGAGGACCTGTCCCTCCCTACCTTCAGGTTATCTACAGAACAGCAACTGTCCCTCCCTACCTTCAGGTTATCTACAGAACAGCAAGAGGAACTGTCCCTCCCTACCTTCAGGTTATCTACAGAACAGCAAGAGGAACTGTCCCTCCCTACCTTCAGGTTATCTACAGAACAGCAAGAGGAACTGTCCTCCCTACCTTCAGGTTATCTACAGAACAGCAAGAGGAACTGTCCCTCCCTACCTTCAGTTTATCTACAGAACAGCAAGAGGAACTGTCCTCCCTACCTTCAGGTTACCTACAGAACAGCAAGAGGAACTGTCCCTCCCTACCTTCAGGTTATCTACAGAACAGCGAGAGGAACTGTCCCCCCTACCTTCAGGTTATCTACAGAACAGCAAGAGGAACTGTCCCTCCCTACCTTCAGGTTACCTACAGAACAGAGGAACTGTCCCTCCCTACCTTCAGGTTATCTACAGAACACCAAAAGGAACTGTCCCTCCCTACCTTCAGGTTATCTACAGAACAGAAAGAGAACCTGTCTCTCCCTACCTTCAGGTTATCTACAGAACACCAAGAGGAACTGTCCCTCCCTACCTTCAGGTTATCTACAGAACACCAAGAGGAACTGTCCCTCCCTACCTTCAGGTTATCTACAGAACACCAAGAGGAACTGTCCCTCCCTACCTTCAGGTTATCTACAGAACAGCAACTGTTCCTCCCTACCTTCAGATTATCTACAGAACACCAAGAGGAACTGTCCCTCCCTACCTTTAGGTTATCTACAGAACAGCAAGAGGAACTGTCCCTCCCTACCTTCAGGTTATCTACAGAACAGCAAGAGGCACTGTCCCTCCCTACCTTCAGGTTATCTACAGAACACCAAGAGGAACTGTCCCTCCCTACCTTCAGGTTATCTACAGAACACCAAGAGGACCTGTCCCTCCCTACCTTCAGGTTATCTACAGAACACCAAGAGGAACTGCCCCTCCCTACCTTCAGGTTATCTACAGAACAGCAAGAGGAACTGTCCCTCCCTACCTTCAGGTTACCTACAGAACAGAGGAACTGTCCCTCCCTACCTTCAGGTTATCTACAGAACACCAAGAGGAACTGTCCCTCCCTACCTTCAGGTTATCTACAGAACAGCAAGAGGACCTGTCTCTCCCTACCTTCAGGTTATCTACAGAACACCAAGAGGAACTGTCCCTCCCTACCTTCAGGTTATCTACAGAACAGAGGACCTGTCCCTCCCTACCTTCAGGTTATCTACAGAACAGCAAGAGGAACTGTCCCTCCCGACCTTCAGGTTACCTACAGAACAGAGGAACTGTCCCTCCCGACCTTCAGGTTATCTACAGAACACCAAGAGGAACTGTCCCTCCCTACCTTCAGGTTATCTACAGAACAGCAAGAGGACCTGTCTCTCCCTACCTTCAGGTTATCTACAGAACACCAAGAGGACCTGTCCCTCCCTACCTTCAGGTTATCTACAGAACACCAAGAGGAACTGTCCCTCCCTACCTTCAGGTTATCTACAGAACAGCAAGAGGAACTGTCCCTCCCTACCTTCAGGTTATCTACAGAACACCAAGAGGACCTGTCCCTCCCTACCTTCAGGTTATCTACAGAACAGCAAGAGGAACTGTCCCTCCCTACCTTCAGGTTATCTACAGAACAGCGAGAGGAACTGTCCTCCCTACCTTCAGGTTATCTACAGAACAGCAAGAGGAACTGTCCCTCCCTACCTTCAGGTTACCTACAGAACAGAGGAACTGTCCCTCCCTACCTTCAGGTTATCTACAGAACACCAAGAGGACCTGTCCCTCCCTACCTTCAGGTTATCTACAGAACACCAAGAGGACCTGTCCCTCCCTACCTTCAGGTTATCTACAGAACAGCAAGAGGAACTGTCCCTCCCTACCTTCAGGTTATCTACAGAACAGCGAGAGGAACTGTCCTCCCTACCTTCAGGTTATCTACAGAACAGCAAGAGGAACTGTCCCTCCCTACCTTCAGGTTACCTACAGAACAGAGGAACTGTCCCTCCCTACCTTCAGGTTATCTACAGAACACCAAGAGGAACTGTCCCTCCCTACCTTCAGGTTATCTACAGAACAGCAAGAGGACCTGTCTCTCCCTACCTTCAGGTTATCTACAGAACAGCAAGAGGAACTGTCCCTCCCTACCTTCAGGTTATCTACAGAACACCAAGAGGAACTGTCCCTCCCTACCTTCAGGTTATCTACAGAACACCAAGAGGAACTGCCCCTCCCTACCTTCAGGTTATCTACAGAACAGCAAGAGGAACTGTCCCTCCCTACCTTCAGGTTACCTACAGAACAGAGGAACTGTCCCTCCCTACCTTCAGGTTATCTACAGAACACCAAAAGGAACTGTCCCTCCCTACCTTCAGGTTATCTACAGAACAGAAAGAGAACCTGTCTCTCCCTACCTTCAGGTTATCTACAGAACACCAAGAGGAACTGTCCCTCCCTACCTTCAGGTTATCTACAGAACACCAAGAGGAACTGTCCCTCCCTACCTTCAGGTTATCTACAGAACACCAAGAGGAACTGTCCCTCCCTACCTTCAGGTTATCTACAGAACAGCAACTGTTCCTCCCTACCTTCAGATTATCTACAGAACACCAAGAGGAACTGTCCCTCCCTACCTTTAGGTTATCTACAGAACAGCAAGAGGAACTGTCCCTCCCTACCTTCAGGTTATCTACAGAACAGCAAGAACTGTCCCTCCCTACCTTCAGGTTATCTACAGAACACCAAGAGGAACTGTCCTCCCTACCTTCAGGTTATCTACAGAACACCAAGAGGAACTGTCCTCCCTACCTTCAGGTTATCTACAGAACACCAAGAGGAACTGTCCCTCCCTACCTTCAGGTTATCTACAGAACAGCAAGAGGAACTGTCCCTCCCTACCTTCAGGTTATCTACAGAACAGAGGAACTGTCCCTCCCTACCTTCAGGTTATCTACAGAACAGCAAGAGGACCTGTCCCTCCCTACCTTCAGGTTATCTACAGAACAGCAAGAGGACCTGTCCCTCCCTACCTTCAGGTTATCTACAGAACACCAAGAGGAACTGTCCCTCCCTACCTTCAGGTTATCTACAGAACAGCAAGAGGAACTGTCCCTCCCTACCTTCAGGTTACCTACAGAACAGAGGAACTGTCCCTCCCTACCTTCAGGTTATCTACAGAACACCAAGAGGACCTGTCCCTCCCTACCTTCAGGTTATCTACAGAACAGCAAGAGGACCTGCCCCTCCCTACCTTCAGGTTATCTACAGAACAGCAAGAGGACCTGTCCCTCCCTACCTTCAGGTTATCTACAGAACAGCAAGAGGAACTGTCCCTCCCTACCTTCAGGTTATCTACAGAACAGCAAGAGGAACTGTCCCTCCCTACCTTCAGGTTATCTACAGAACAGAGGACCTGTCCCTCCCTACCTTCAGGTTATCTACAGAACAGCAAGAGGAACTGTCCCTCCCTACCTTCAGGTTATCTACAGAACAGCAAGAGGAACTGTCCCTCCCTACCTTCAGGTTATCTACAGAACAGCAAGAGGAACTGTCCCTCCCTACCTTCAGGTTATCTACAGAACAGAGGAACTGTCCCTCCCTACCTTCAGGTTATCTACAGAACAGAGGACCTGTCCCTCCCTACCTTCAGGTTATCTACAGAACAGAGGACCTGTCCCTCCCTACCTTCAGGTTATCTACAGAACAGCAAGAGGAACTGTCCCTCCCTACCTTCAGGTTATCTACAGAACAGCGAGAGGAACTGTCCTCCCTACCTTCAGGTTATCTACAGAACAGCAAGAGGAACTGTCCCTCCCTACCTTCAGGTTACCTACAGAACAGAGGAACTGTCCCTCCCTACCTTCAGGTTATCTACAGAACACCAAGAGGAACTGTCCTCCCTACCTTCAGGTTATCTACAGAACAGCAAGAGGACCTGTCTCTCCCTACCTTCAGGTTATCTACAGAACAGCAAGAGGAACTGTCCTCCCTACCTTCAGGTTATCTACAGAACACCAAGAGGAACTGTCCCTCCCTACCTTCAGGTTATCTACAGAACACCAAGAGGAACTGCCCCTCCCTACCTTCAGGTTATCTACAGAACAGCAAGAGGAACTGTCCCTCCCTACCTTCAGGTTATCTACAGAACAGAGGACCTGTCCCTCCCTACCTTCAGGTTATCTACAGAACAGCAGGAGGACCTGTCCCTCCCTACCTTCAGGTTATCTACAGAACACCAAGAGGAACTGCCCCTCCCTACCTTCAGGTTATCTACAGAACAGCAAGAGGAACTGTCCCTCCCTACCTTCAGGTTACCTACAGAACAGAGGAACTGTCCCTCCCTACCTTCAGGTTATCTACAGAACACCAAGAGGAACTGTCCCTCCCTACCTTCAGGTTATCTACAGAACAGCAAGAGGACCTGTCCCTCCCTACCTTCAGGTTATCTACAGAACACCAAGAGGAACTGTCCCTCCCTACCTTCAGGTTATCTACAGAACAGAGGACCTGTCCCTCCCTACCTTCAGGTTATCTACAGAACAGCAAGAGGAACTGTCCCTCCCTACCTTCAGGTTACCTACAGAACAGAGGAACTGTCCCTCCCGACCTTCAGGTTATCTACAGAACACCAAGAGGAACTGTCCTCCCTACCTTCAGGTTATCTACAGAACAGCAAGAGGACCTGTCTCTCCCTACCTTCAGGTTATCTACAGAACACCAAGAGGACCTGTCCCTCCCTACCTTCAGGTTATCTACAGAACACCAAGAGGAACTGTCCCTCCCTACCTTCAGGTTATCTACAGAACAGCAAGAGGAACTGTCCCTTCCTACCTTCAGGTTATCTACAGAACACCAAGAGGACCTGTCCCTCCCTACCTTCAGGTTATCTACAGAACAGCAAGAGGAACTGTCCCTCCCTACCTTCAGGTTATCTACAGAACAGCAAGAGGAACTGTCCTCCCTACCTTCAGGTTATCTACAGAACAGCAAGAGGAACTGTCCCTCCCTACCTTCAGGTTACCTACAGAACAGAGGAACTGTCCCTCCCTACCTTCAGGTTATCTACAGAACACCAAGAGGACCTGTCCCTCCCTACCTTCAGGTTATCTACAGAACACCAAGAGGACCTGTCCCTCCCTACCTTCAGGTTATCTACAGAACAGCAAGAGGAACTGTCCTCCTACCTTCAGGTTATCTACAGAACAGCGAGAGGAACTGTCCTCCCTACCTTCAGGTTATCTACAGAACAGCAAGAGGAACTGTCCCTCCCTACCTTCAGGTTACCTACAGAACAGAGGAACTGTCCCTCCCTACCTTCAGGTTATCTACAGAACACCAAGAGGAACTGTCCCTCCCTACCTTCAGGTTATCTACAGAACAGCAAGAGGACCTGTCTCTCCCTACCTTCAGGTTATCTACAGAACAGCAAGAGGAACTGTCCCTCCCTACCTTCAGGTTATCTACAGAACACCAAGAGGAACTGTCCCTCCCTACCTTCAGGTTATCTACAGAACACCAAGAGGAACTGCCCCTCCCTACCTTCAGGTTATCTACAGAACAGCAAGAGGAACTGTCCCTCCCTACCTTCAGGTTATCTACAGAACAGAGGACCTGTCCCTCCCTACCTTCAGGTTATCTACAGAACAGCAGGAGGACCTGTCCCTCCCTACCTTCAGGTTATCTACAGAACACCAAGAGGAACTGTCCCTCCCTACCTTCAGGTTATCTACAGAACACCAAGAGGACCTGTCCCTCCCTACCTTCAGGTTATCTACAGAACAGCAACTGTCCCTCCCTACCTTCAGGTTATCTACAGAACAGCAAGAGGAACTGTCCCTCCCTACCTTCAGGTTATCTACAGAACAGCAAGAGGAACTGTCCCTCCCTACCTTCAGGTTATCTACAGAACAGCAAGAGGAACTGTCCTCCCTACCTTCAGGTTACCTACAGAACAGCAAGAGGAACTGTCCCTCCCTACCTTCAGGTTATCTACAGAACAGCAAGAGGAACTGTCCTCCCCTACCTTCAGGTTATCTACAGAACAGCAAGAGGACCTGTCCCTCCCTACCTTCAGGTTATCTACAGAACAGAGGAACTGTCCCTCCCTACCTTCAGGTTATCTACAGAACACCAAAAGGAACTGTCCCTCCCTACCTTCAGGTTATCTACAGAACAGAAAGAGAACCTGTCTCTCCCTACCTTCAGGTTATCTACAGAACAGCAAGAGGCACTGTCCCTCCCTACCTTCAGGTTATCTACAGAACACCAAGAGGAACTGTCCCTCCCTACCTTCAGGTTATCTACAGAACACCAAGAGGACCTGTCCCTCCCTACCTTCAGGTTATCTACAGAACACCAAGAGGAACTGTCCCTCCCTACCTTCAGGTTATCTACAGAACAGCAAGAGGAACTGTCCCTCCCTACCTTCAGGTTATCTACAGAACAGCAAGAGGACCTGTCTCTCCCTACCATCAGGTTATCTACAGAACACCAAGAGGACCTGTCCTCCCTACCTTCAGGTTATCTACAGAACAGCAACTGCCCTCCCTACCTTCAGGTTATCTACAGAACAGCAAGAGGAACTGTCCCTCCCTACCTTCAGGTTACCTACAGAACACCAAGAGGAACTGTCCCTCCCTACCTTCAGGATATCTACAGAACAGCAAGAGGAACTGCCCCTCCCTACCTTCAGGTTACCTAGAGAAAACCAAGAGGAACTGTCCCTCCCTATCTTCAGGTTATCTACAGAACAGCAAGAGGAACTGTCCCTCCCTACCTTCAGGTTATCTACAGAACAGCAAGAGGAACTGCCCCTCCCTACCTTCAGGTTATCTACAGAACAGCAAGAGGAACTGTCCCTCCCTACCTTCAGGTTATCTACAGAACAGCAAGAGGAACTGTCCCTCCCTACCTTCAGGTTACCTAGAGAAAACCAAGAGGAACTGTCCCTCCCTACCTTCAGGTTATCTACAGAACAGCAAGAGGAACTGCCCCTCCCTACCTTCAGGTTATCTACAGAACAGCAAGAGGAACTGCCCCTCCCTACCTTCAGGTTATCTACAGAACAGCAAGAGGAACTGTCCCTCCCTACCTTCAGGTTACCTACAGAACACCAAGAGGAACTGTCCCTCCCTACCTTCAGGATATCTACAGAACAGCAAGAGGAACTGCCCCTCCCTACCTTCAGGTTACCTAGAGAAAACCAAGAGGAACTGTCCCTCCCTATCTTCAGGTTATCTACAGAACAGCAAGAGGAACTGTCCCTCCCTACCTTCAGGTTATCTACAGAACAGCAAGAGGAACTGCCCCTCCCTACCTTCAGGTTATCTACAGAACAGCAAGAGGAACTGTCCCTCCCTACCTTCAGGTTATCTACAGAACAGCAAGAGGAACTGTCCCTCCCTACCTTCAGGTTACCTAGAGAAAACCAAGAGGAACTGTCCCTCCCTACCTTCAGGTTATCTACAGAACAGCAAGAGGAACTGCCCCTCCCTACCTTCAGGTTATCTACAGAACAGCAAGAGGAACTGCCCCTCCCTACCTTCAGGTTATCTACAGAACAGCAAGAGGAACTGTCCCTCCCTACCTTCAGGTTATCTACAGAACAGCAAGAGGAACTGTCCCTCCCTACCTTCAGGTTACCTAGAGAAAACCAAGAGGAACTGTCCCTCCCTACCTTCAGGTTATCTACAGAACAGCAAGAGGAACTGTCCCTCCCTACCTTCAGGTTATCTACAGAACACCAATAGGACCTGCCCCTCCCTACCTTCAGGTTATCTACAGAACAGCAAGAGGAACTGTCCCTCCCTACCTTCAGGTTATCTACAGAACAGCAAGAGGAACTGTCCCTCCCTACCTTCAGGTTATCTACAGAACAGCAAGAGGTACTGCCCCTCCCTACCTTCAGGTTACCTAGAGAAAACCAAGAGGAATTGTCCCTCCCTACCTTCAGGTTATCTACAGAACACCAAGAGGACCTGCCCCTCCCTACCTTCAGGTTATCTACAGAACACCAAGAGGAACTGTCCCTCCCTACCTTCAGGTTATCTACAGAACAGCAAGAGGAACTGTCCCTCCCTACCTTCAGGTTATCTACAGAACAGCAAGAGGAACTGTCCCTCTCTACCTTCAGGTTATCTACAGAACAGCAAGAGGAACTGTCCCTCCCTACCTTCAGGTTATCTACAGAACAGCAAGAGGAACTGCCCCTCCCTACCTTCAGGTTACCTAGAGAAAACCAAGAGGAACTGTCCCTCCCTACCTTCAGGTTATCTACAGAACAGCAAGAGGACCTGTCCTCCCTACCTTCAGGTTATCTACAGAACAGCAAGAGGACCTGTCCCTCCCTACCTTCAGGTTATCTACAGAACACCAAGAGGACCTGTCCCTCCCTACCTTCAGTTTGTCTACAGAACACCAAGAGGAACTGTCCCTCCCTACCTTCAGGTTATCTACAGAACACCAAGAGGACCTGTCCCTCCCTACCTTCAGGTTATCTACAGAACACCAAGAGGACCTGTCCTCCCTACCTTCAGGTTATCTACAGAACAGCAACTGCCCTCCCTACCTTCAGGTTATCTACAGAACACCAAGAGGACCTGTCCCTCCCTACCTTCAGGTTATCTACAGAACACCAAGAGGACCTGTCCTCCCTACCTTCAGGTTATCTACAGAACAGCAACTGCCCTCCCTACCTTCAGGTTATCTACAGAACAGCAAGAGGAACTGTCCCTCCCTACCTTCAGGTTACCTACAGAACACCAAGAGGAACTGTCCCTCCCTACCTTCAGGTTATCTACAGAACAGCAAGAGGAACTGTCCCTCCCTACCTTCAGGTTATCTACAGAACAGCAAGAGGAACTGCCCCTCCCTACCTTCAGGTTACCTAGAGAAAACCAAGAGGAACTGTCCTCCCTATCTTCAGGTTATCTACAGAACAGCAAGAGGAACTGTCCCTCCCTACCTTCAGGTTATCTACAGAACAGCAAGAGGAACTGCCCCTCCCTACCTTCAGGTTATCTACAGAACAGCAAGAGGACCTGTCCCTCCTACCTTCAGGTTATCTACAGAACAGAGGAACTGTCCCTCCCTACCTTCAGGTTACCGAGAAACCAAGAGGAACTGTCCCTCCCTACCTTCAGGTTATCTACAGAACAGCAAGAGGAACTGTCCCTCCCTACCTTCAGGTTATCTACAGAACACCAATAGGACCTGCCCCTCCTTACCTTCAGGTTATCTACAGAACAGCAAGAGGACCTGTCCCTCCCTACCTTCAGGTTATCTACAGAACAGCAAGAGGACTGTCCCTCCCTACCTTCAGGTTATCTACAGAACAGCAAGAGGAACTGCCCCTCCCTACCTTCAGGTTACCTAGAGAAAACCAAGAGGAATTGTCCCTCCCTACCTTCAGGTTATCTACAGAACACCAAGAGGACCTGCCCCTCCCTACCTTCAGGTTATCTACAGAACAGCAAGAGGAACTGTCCCTCCCTACCTTCAGGTTATCTACAGAACAGCAAGAGGAACTGTCCCTCCCTACCTTCAGGTTATCTACAGAACAGCAAGAGGAACTGCCCCTCCCTACCTTCAGGTTATCTACAGAACAGCAAGAGGAACTGTCCCTCCCTACCTTCAGGTTATCTACAGAACAGCAAGAGGAACTGTCCCTCCCTACCTTCAGGTTATCTACAGAACAGCAAGAGGAACTGTCCCTCCCTACCTTCAGGTTATCTACAGAACAGCAAGAGGACCTGTCCCTCCCTACCTTCAGGTTATCTACAGAACACCAAGAGGACCTGTCCTCCCTACCTTCAGGTTATCTACAGAACAGCAACTGCCCTCCCTACCTTCAGGTTATCTACAGAACACCAAGAGGACCTGTCCCTCCCTACCTTCAGGTTATCTACAGAACACCAAGAGGACCTGTCCTCCCTACCTTCAGGTTATCTACAGAACAGCAACTGCCCTCCCTACCTTCAGGTTATCTACAGAACAGCAAGAGGAACTGTCCCTCCCTACCTTCAGGTTACCTACAGAACACCAAGAGGAACTGTCCCTCCCTACCTTCAGGTTATCTACAGAACAGCAAGAGGAACTGTCCCTCCCTACCTTCAGGTTATCTACAGAACAGCAAGAGGAACTGCCCCTCCCTACCTTCAGGTTACCTAGAGAAAACCAAGAGGAACTGTCCCTCCCTATCTTCAGGTTATCTACAGAACAGCAAGAGGAACTGTCCCTCCCTACCTTCAGGTTATCTACAGAACAGCAAGAGGAACTGCCCCTCCCTACCTTCAGGTTATCTACAGAACAGCAAGAGGACCTGTCCCTCCCTACCTTCAGGTTATCTACAGAACAGCAAGAGGAACTGTCCCTCCCTACCTTCAGGTTACCTAGAGAAAACCAAGAGGAACTGTCCCTCCCTACCTTCAGGTTATCTACAGAACAGCAAGAGGAACTGTCCCTCCCTACCTTCAGGTTATCTACAGAACACCAATAGGACCTGCCCCTCCTTACCTTCAGGTTATCTACAGAACAGCAAGAGGACCTGTCCCTCCCTACCTTCAGGTTATCTACAGAACAGCAAGAGGACTGTCCCTCCCTACCTTCAGGTTATCTACAGAACAGCAAGAGGAACTGCCCCTCCCTACCTTCAGGTTACCTAGAGAAAACCAAGAGGAATTGTCCCTCCCTACCTTCAGGTTATCTACAGAACACCAAGAGGACCTGCCCCTCCCTACCTTCAGGTTATCTACAGAACAGCAAGAGGAACTGTCCCTCCCTACCTTCAGGTTATCTACAGAACAGCAAGAGGAACTGTCCCTCCCTACCTTCAGGTTATCTACAGAACAGCAAGAGGAACTGCCCCTCCCTACCTTCAGGTTATCTACAGAACAGCAAGAGGAACTGTCCCTCCCTACCTTCAGGTTATCTACAGAACAGCAAGAGGAACTGTCCCTCCCTACCTTCAGGTTATCTACAGAACAGCAAGAGGAACTGTCCCTCCCTACCTTCAGGTTATCTACAGAACAGCAAGAGGAACTGTCCCTCCCTACCTTCAGGTTATCTACAGAACAGCAAGAGGAACTGTCCCTCCCTACCTTCAGGTTATCTACAGAACAGCAAGAGGAACTGTCCCTCCCTACCTTCAGGTTATCTACAGAACAGCAAGAGGAACTGTCCCTCCCTACCTTCAGGTTATCTACAGAACAGCAAGAGGAACTGCCCCTCCCTACCTTCAGGTTACCTAGAGAAAACCAAGAGGAACTGTCCCTCCCTACCTTCAGGTTATCTACAGAACAGCAAGAGGAACTGTCCCTCCCTACCTTCAGGTTATCTACAGAACAGCAAGAGGAACTGCCCCTCCCTACCTTCAGGTTATCTACAGAACAGCAAGAGGAACTGTCCCTTCCTACCTTCAGGTTATCTACAGAACACCAAGAGGACCTGCCCCTCCCTACCTTCAGGTTACCTAGAGAAAACCAAGAGGAACTGTCCCTCCCTACCTACAGGTTATCTACAGAACAGCAAGAGGAACTGTCCCTCCCTACCTTCAGGTTATCTACAGAACAGCAAGAGGAACTGCCCCTCCCTACCTTCAGGTTATCTACAGAACAGCAAGAGGAACTGTCCCTCCCTACCTTCAGGTTATCTACAGAACACCAAGAGGACCTGCCCCTCCCTACCTTCAGGTTATCTACAGAACAGCAAGAGGAACTGTCCCTTCCTACCTTCAGGTTATCTACAGAACACCAAGAGGACCTGCCCCTCCCTACCTTCAGGTTATCTACAGAACAGCAAGAGGATCTGTCCCTCCCTACCTTCAGGTTATCTACAGAACATCAACTGTCCCTCCCTACCTTCAGGCTATGCCACCTCATGTCTCTTGGCCCTCCCACCCCTACAGGAGGGCTGGTCCCACTCAGCCAGTCATATCAGTATATTCTCTTCTCTGTCCACCCCATTGGTGGAACCAGCTGGTCTTTCTACAGTGCCGTCGGAAAGTATTCAGACTCCTTGACTTATTCCACATTTTGTTACGTGACAGCCTTATTCTGAAATGTGTTAAATTATTTTTTCCCCTCATCAATCTATTCACAATACCCCATAATAACGAAGCAAAAACAAGGTCATAGCTTTTGAGAAGCCTAGTTACCGTGACTAAACGGTAACGTGGAGCACATCAACACAGTCGTGAAAACAACCAGGCCCTCTATTCCCCCTCAGGAGGCTGAAAAGATTTGTCACGGGTCCCCAGATGCTCAAAAAGTTCTACAGCTGCACCATCGAGAGCATCCTGACTGGTTGCTCTGCATCTGACCGCGATGTGCTATAGAGGGTAGTGCGTACGGCCCAGTACATCACTGGGGTTGAGCTCCCTGACATCCAGGACATCAGGCTCTAAAAGTTGTCTAAGACTCCAGCCATCCAAGACACAGGCTCTTCTCTCTAATACAGCATGGGACCAAAAAAGCTCCTTCACAGTTTAACAGCTTCTACCACCAAGTGATATGACCGCTAGCAGGGGTATTTACAAATGGCTACAAGGACTATCTACAAATGACTACCAGGACTATCTACAAATGGCTACCAGGGCTATTTACAAATGGCTACCAGGACTATTTACAAATGGCTACCAGGACTATTTACAAATGACTAGCATCGCTATTTACAAATGACTAGCAGGGCTATTTACAAATGGCTACCAGGACTATTTACAAATGGCTACCAGGACTATTTACACATGGCTCCCAGGACTATTTACAAATGGCTACCAGGACTATTTACACATGACTCCCAGGACTATTTACACATGGCTACCAGGACTATTTACACATGGCTACCAGGACTATTTACACATGGCTACCAGGACTATTTACACATGGCTACCAGGACTATTTACAAATGACTACCAGGACTATTTACACATGGCTACCAGGACTATTTACACATGGCTACCAGGACTATTTACACATGGCTACCAGGACTATTTACAAATGGCTACCAGGGCTATTTACACATGGCTACCAGGACTATTTACACATGGCTACCAGGACTATTTACAAATGGCTACCAGGACTATTTACAGTTAACCCACTGTTCCTAGGTCGTCATTGAAAATAAGAATTTGTTCTTAACTGACTTGCCTCGTTAAATAAAGGTAAAAAAAAAAAAAAAAACATACACAAACACACGTACCACTGCACATGGACTCGGTATTGTTTTTGTTATTTTCTTGTATTTTTTTTCCATTTAGTTTATTTAGCAAATGTTTCTTACTTACTTTTTATAACTCTTAACACTCTGCGTTGTTGGATAAGGGCTCGTGAGTAAGACTTTCATGGT
Organism: Oncorhynchus nerka; assembly: GCF_034236695.1. Classification (NCBI taxonomy): domain Eukaryota; kingdom Metazoa; phylum Chordata; class Actinopteri; order Salmoniformes; family Salmonidae; genus Oncorhynchus; species Oncorhynchus nerka. Next base: position 18,182 of record NW_027038490.1, read on the forward strand.
AAACCTGTTGTATTCCAGCATGTGTGACAGATACAATAATAACAAATAACGAATTTAATTTCATTTAGTTGACACAGTGAAAAGAAGGAAGTCTGTGCAGAGTAAAAAATACACCAAAACATGCATCCTTTTTGCAACAAGGTAATACTGCAAAAAAAATGTGACAAAGCCCTTTTCGTCCTGAATACAGAGTGTTCTGTATGGGGCTTTAAATGTTTAATGTTCTTGAGAGTTTATTTTATTTTTTATACTTAAATCGATTTTAAAATCTATGGCTAGACTTGAAAATGGCTGTCTAGTAATGATCAACAATCAACTTGACAGAGCTTGAAGAATTTAAGAAAGTGTAAATATTGTACAAATATTGTACAATCCAGGTGTGGAAAGCTCTTAGAGACTTACCCAGAAAGACTCAGAGCTGTAATCGCTGCCAAAGGTGATTCTAACATCTATTGACTCAGGGGAGTGAATACTTAAGTAAGATATTTGTGTATTTGATGTTCAATCGATTTGCTAAATAAAAAAAATAAAAACACTATGTCATTGTGGGTTACTGTCTGTAGATGGGTGAGAAAAATAATCGATTTAATACATTTTGAATTCAGGCTGTAACAAAACCAAATGTGGAATAACTCAAGGGATACGTACACTTTCTGAATCAGGTACTGTACCTACATCGCTGGGGGAAGAAGGAGTAAAACTGCAGAAGAGGACCCTACAGAGCACCAAGGCCCTCGACGGTGCCAATGTACAGAACGGGTCAGGGCACTGACAGATGACAACGTCGTGGAGGAGATGACAGACAAAGTTTTTATTCAAATACAATTGAATTAAATTAATCATACATAGACAATTTTATAAGGTTAAAAAACACATCATAATGTACTAATGACAAGTAACCTTGTTAAAAACAATTTTTAAATCATAAACAAAAAAATGATAACAACGACCGTCTGATAAAAAAAAAATATATATATATATATATATATGAATTAAGAACGATTCCATTATGACATGTCAGCCTCACAGAAATACCCACAGAAAAACACATTGTTTTGTGAGGAGAACACCAACTCTCTTTCACCCATGTCGACTGAAATGGAAGCATCCAGAAGCAGGAAAACTCAGCTGGAGACGTGAGTTCTTTGAAGCGGTGGATCTGTTGCAATCGGAAAGTGGAGAGACGATTTGATCAAGAAGGGCTAGAAGCAAGATAAGAGAAAATCATAATTGACACAGGAAAAGGAAACACAAGTCAACCGGATGCACAGGCCTTTGATTCTCTTCCCCTCACAGGCCACCTGCTGATCCAACTCCACATGTCGGGAGACATCACAAAGAATACCCCATACAGCACTGTCCCAGAGGTTTCTTCATCTCCGGTCCGACTTCACCCTGAAACTAGAGGTCTCTTCAACTCTGGTCCAACTTCACCCTGAACTAGAGGTCTCTTCAACTCTCCAACTTCAACTAGAACCGGTCCGACTTCACCCTGACCAACTCACCCTGAAACTAGAGGTCTCTTCAACTCTGGTCCAACTTCACCTGAAACTAGAGGTCTCTTTAGTTTCAGTAGACGAGACCTTTAGTTTCAGGGTGAAGTTAGTCCAGAGTAGAAGGTACCAACTTCACCCTGAAACTAGAGGTCTCTTCAGAGAAGTAGCTCTCCTCATCAAACTACCTCTGTCTTCTGATCTCAAGTCACATCCTTGGAGAGGACGTTCTCCACCCTTAGCCACCTTCTACTTCCCTAAAACAATAGTTGTCCACCTCATGTTCAGCTGTCAGATATTTCAGCACTGTATGATTATTCATATAAAAATTATATATATATAAAGGAGGAAATAGCTCCCTAGTCGGCCTAGTCCAGAGGTAGAGGAGAGAGAGAGAGAGAAATAGGTAGAAAGAAGAGAGAGAGAGGGGTAGAGAGAGGTAGAGAGAGAGAGAGAGAGGTAGAGAGAGGTAGAGAGAGAGAGAGGTAGAGAGAGAGAGAGGTAGAGAGGAGAGAGGCGAGAGGGTAGAGAGAGGGAGAGGTAGAGGTAAGAGAGGTGAGAGAGAGGCAGAGAGAGAGAGGGGAGAGAGAGGGGTAGGGAGAGGTAGAGAGACAGAGAGGTAGAGAGAGGTTGAGAGGTAGAAAAGAGAGGTAGAGGTAGAGAGAGAGGGAGAGGGAGAGGTAGAGAGAGAGAGGTAGAGATTTTCCGGCGGCATGCTACGACACCAACATGCATTTATTTACCCTTGTCAGACTACTGCTACTGCCTCTGATATATAGATATATACACTGTATATATAGATATAGGCGTACAGGATGAGGTTCATTAATTAAAACACTTATTTTATTTCTACAAAGATAAGCATTATATTGTTATAAAATAATAGCAAGGAGAAAACAAATGATATCATTAAAAAAACAAGATAAACTACCTACTTTAATAGTGATAGTAGCACAGCAACCAACATTCATCTCATCTTTGTCAGTATAATATTCATACATTCACTAACGCATACAGAGGACCTTCAAGGCTTTTCACTAAAGCAGAACTGGAGACCTGTAACTATTCAAATGAATATATTGTAAAGGTTGTACTCCTCTTCGTCTGAAGAGTATGGATCGGACCAAGATGCGGCGTGGTAAGTGTTCATGATGTTTATTTTAAAGACAAACTGAAAACTAAAATACAAAAAACAATAAACGTAACGTGAATAACCGAAACCGAAAACAGTACCGTGTGGTGAACAAACACAGACACGGAAACAATCACCCACCAACAAACAGTGAAACCCGGGCTTCCTAAGTATGGTTCTCAATCAGAGACAACTAATGACACCTGCCTCTGATTGAGAACCATACTAGGCCGAAACATAGAAATCCCCAAATCATAGAAAAACAAACATAGACTGCCCACCCCAACTCACGCCCTGATACCATACTAAATAAAGACAAAACAAAGGAAATAAAGAACGTGACATATATATATATATATATATATCCTAATACTGTGTGTTGTTTCATTGTCTTGTTTGCATTAAATCGTTTTTATTGACAGTTTGTCACTAATTGCGGTAATTTTGTGTGTGATCAAAAAAGATTGTGCTAGTATTTTCTATCATATACAGGGCCTTCAGAAAGTATTTCAGACCCCTTGACTTTTTCCACAATTAGTTATGTTACAGCCTTATTCTAAAATGGATTAAATGAAAACAAATCCTCAACAATCTACACACAATACCCCTTAATGACATCACAATACCCCGTAATGACATCACAATACCCCATAATGACATCACAATACCCCGTAATGACATCACAATACCCCATAATGACATCACAATACCCCATAATGACAAAGCAAAAACAGGTATTTTGACATTTTTATGTCAAATGTATTATAATAAAAAAACATAAATACCTTATTTACAGAAGTATTCTGACCCTTTGCTACTAGACTCGAAATTGAGTTCAGGTGCATCCTGTTTCCATTGATCATCCTTGAGATGTTTCTACAAATTGATTGTAGTCCACCTGTGGTAAATTCAATTGATTGGACATGATTTGGAAAAGCACACACGTGTCTATATAAGATCACAGAGTTGAAAATGCATGTCAGAGCAAAAACCAAGCGATGAGGTCGAAATAAATGGAAATAGAGCTCATAGACAGGACTGTGTTGAGGCACAGATCTGGGGAAGGGTACCAATACATTTATGCAGCATTGAAGGTCCCCAAGTACAAAGTGGCCTCAATCATTCTTAAATGGAAGAAGTTTGGAACCACCAAGACTCTAGAGTCCGTCTGTGGAGGTGGGAGAACCTTCCAGAAGGACAGCTATCTCTGCAGCACTCCACCAAACAGGCCTTTATGGTAGAGTGGCCAGACAAAAGTCACTTCTCAGACAAAGGAACATGACAGCCTGCTTGAAGTTTTCCAAAAGGTGCCTAAATACTTTCAGACCATGAAAAACAGTATTCTTTGGTATGATGAAACCAAGATTGAACTCTTTGACCTGAATGCCAAGATTCATGTCTGGCGGAAACCAGGCACCATCCCTAAGATGCAGCATGGGGGTGGCAGCATCATGTCTGGAGGAAACCAGGCACCATCCCTAAGGTGAAGCATGGTGGTGGCAGCATCATGTCTGGAGAAACCAGGCACCATCCTAAGGTGAAGCATGGTGGTGGCAGCATCATGTCTGGAGGAAACCAGGCACCATCCCTAAGGTGAAGCATGGTGGTGGCAGCATCATGTCTGGAGGAAACCAGGCACCATCCCTAAGGTGAAGCATGGTGGTGGCAGCATCATGTCTGGAGGAAACCAGGCACCATCCCTAAGGTGAAGCATGGTGGTGGCAGCATCATGCTCTCTGGGTGTTTTTCAGTGGCAGGGACTGGGAGACTAGTCAGGATCGATGCAAAGATGAACAGAGCAAAGCACAGAGTGATCCTTGATGAAAACCTACTCCAGAGCTCTCAGGACCTCAGACACGGGCGAAGGTTCACCTTCCAACAAGACAACGATCCTAAGCACGCAGCCAAGACAACGCAGGAGTGGCTTTGGACAAGTCTCTGAACGTCGTTGAGTGGCCCAGCCGGAGCCCGGACATGAACCCGATAGAACATCTCTGGAGAGACCTGAAAATAGCTGTGTAGCGACGCTATTCATCCAACCTGACAGCGCTTGAGAGGATCTGCAGAGAAGAATGGGAGAAACTCCCCAAATACCGGTGTGCCAAGTCTGTAATCTCTACCAAAGGCACGTCAACAAAGTACCAAGAAAATGGTCTGAATACTTATGTAAATGTAATATTAAATGTTTATTTTCATTTTTCATTAGCAAAAATGTCTCAACCTTTTTTGTTTTGTCATTATGGGGTATTGTGTGTAGATTGATTTGGGCAAAAAACGATGTAATCCATTTTAGAATAAGGCCGTAACAAAATGTGCATTAAGGGGTCTGAATACTTTCCGAATGCACTGTAAATTACATCGAATTGCACGAAATGCGTTAATAAAAGGCATTTTTTCCCCAGACCCTACTAAGAAAAATCCCCATGTGTGGTAATCGTAAAGACACATCTGCTCAACTGTATGACACTACGCAAATGTGATTATAGATGCATGGAATTATTTTTTTCTCATCCATCTCCAGCTCCCCCAACTCAAAACATCTTCCAGAGGCCATGGCTACCTGCAGATGTCTCTCTGTTACGCACAGCGACATGTAAACACAGCAACAAAACAATAACTCTGTTATACCCTTCAATGTCTTGCTGAAGTTAAAATCCTCCAGAGAGATATTTTGAACGGTGAGCTATGATCAACCTGTCAAGGATGTCCCCTCACTTCTGTCTGTGCTCTATACCCCTCCCTCTCAGGGGAACGGTTTGACTGGTCTGGTTTGTAACCTGGAGTCATTCAGGGGCGAGAGAGCAGCCCTGGCATCTCTCCCCATCACCCCATACATCTCCAGGCTTCCACCTCTCTCCATCACCCATACACCTCCAGGCTTCCATCTCTCCATCACCCATACATCTCCAGTCTTCCACCTCTCTCCATCACCCCATACACCTCCAGGCTTCCATCTCTCTCCATCACCCCAATACACCTCCATGCTTCCACCTCTCTCCATCACCCCAATACACCTCCAGGCTTCCACCTCTCTCCATCATCCATACACCTCCAGGCTTCCATCTCTCTCCATCACCCCATACACCTCCAGGCTTCCATCTCTCTCCATCACCCCATACACCTCCAGGCTTCCATCTCTCTCCATCACCCCATACACCTCCAATCTTCCATCTCTCTCCATCACCCCATACACCTCCAGGCTTCCACCTTTCTCCATCACCCCATACACCTCCAGGCTTCCACCTCTCTCCATCACCCCATACACCTCCAGGCTTCCACCTTTCTCCATCACCCCATACACCTCCAGGCTTCCACCTCTCTCCATCACCCCATACACCTCCAGGCTTCCATCTCTCCCCATTACCCCATACACCTCCAGGCTTCCACCTCTCTCCATCACTTCAATACACCTCCAGGCTTCCACCTCTCTCCATCACCCCATACACCTCCAGGCTTCCACCTTTCTCCATCACCCCATACACCTCCAGGCTTCCACCTCTCCATCACCCCATACATCTCCAGGCTTCCACCTCTCTCCATCACCCATACACCTCCAGGCTTCCATCTCTCCATCACCCATACATCTCCAGTCTTCCACCTCTCTCCATCACCCCATACACCTCCAGGCTTCCATCTCTCTCCATTACCCCATACACCTCCAGGCTTCCATCTCTCTCCATCACCCCATACACCTCCAGGCTTCCATCTCTCTCCATTACCCCATACACCTTCAGGCTTCCACCTTTCTCCATCACCCCATACACCTCCAATCTTCCATCTCTCTCCATCACCCCATACACCTCCAGGCTTCCACCTCTCTCCATCACCCCATACACCTCCAGGCTTCCACCTCTCTCCATCACCCATATACCTCCAGGCTTCCACCTCTCTCCATCACGTCAATACACCTCCAGGCTTCCATCTCTCTCCATCACCCCATACACCTCCAAGCTTCCATCTCTCTCCATCACCCCATACACCTCCAGGCTTCCACCTTTCTCCATCACCCCATACACCTCCAGGCTTCCACCTCTCTCCATCACCCCATACACCTCCAGGCTTCCACCTTTCTCCATCACCCCATACACCTCCAGGCTTCCATCTCTCTCCATTACCCCATACACCTCCAGGCTCCCACCTCTCTCCATCACCCCATACACCTCCAGGCTCCCACCTCTCTCCATCACCCCATACACCTCCAGGATTCCACCTCTCTCCATCACACTAATACACCTCCACCTGTCCACCTCTCCACCTCTCCAACCCTTCAACAGCCAAAATAGTGAAATGAATTACATTCTGTGAGAGAGAGACAAAGGACTGGGACATAGAGGTCTGATAGAGGTCTGCTGTTAGCAGAGACAAAGGACTGGGACATAGAGGTCTGATAGAGGTCAGCTGTTAGCAGAGACAAAGGACTGGGACATAGAGGTCTGATAGAGGTCAGCTGTTAGCAGAGACAAAGGACTGGAACCTAGAGGTCTGCTGTTAGCAGAGACAAAGAACTGGGACATAGAGGTCTGATAGAGGTCAGCTGTTAGCAGAGACAAAGGACAAGAACCTAGAGGTCTGCTGTTAGCAGAGACAAAGGGCTGGGACATAGAGGTCTGCTGTTAGCAGAGACAAAGGACTGGGACCTAGAGGTCTGCTCTTAGCAGAGACAAAGGACTGGGACATAGAGTTCATCTGTTAGCAGAGACAAAGGACTGGGACATAGAGGTCTGATAGAGGTCTGCTGTTAGCAGAGACAAAGGACTGGGACATAGAGGTCTGATAGTCTGATGTTAGCAGAGACAAAGGACTGGGACATAGAGGTCTGATAGAGGTCAGCTGTTAGCAGAGACACAGGACTGGGACATAGAGGTCTGATAGAGGTCAGCTGTTAGCAGAGACAAAGGACAAGAACCTAGAGGTCTGCTGTTAGCAGAGACAAAGGACTGAGACATAGAGGTCTGATAGAGGTCAGCTGTTAGCAGAGACAAAGGACTGGGACATAGAGGTCTGATAGAGGTCTGCTGTTAGCGGAGACAAAAGACTGGAACCTAGAGGTCTGAAAGAGGTCTGCTGTTAGCAGAGACAAAGGACTGGGACATAGAGTACTGCTGTTAGCAGAGACAAAGGACTGGGACATAGGGGTCTGATAGAGGTCAGCTGTTAGCAGAGACAAAGGACTGGGACATAGAGGTCTGATAGAGGTCTGCTGTTAGCAGAGACAAAGGACTGGGAACTAGAGGTCTGATAGAGGTCAGCTGTTAGCAGAGACAAAGGACTGGGACATAGAGGTCTGATAGAGGTCAGCTGTTAGCAGAGACAAAGGGCTGGGACATAGAGGTCTGCTGTTAGCAGAGACAAAGGACTGGGACCTAGAGGTCTGCTCTTAGCAGAGACAAAGGACTGGGACCTAGAGTTCAGCTGTTAGCAGAGACAAAGGACTGGGACCTAGAGGTCTGCTCTTAGCAGAGACAAAGGACTGGGACATAGAGGTCTGATAGAGGTCTGCTGTTAGCAGAGACAAAGGGCTGGGACATAGAGGTCACCTGTTAGCAGAGACAAAGGGCTGGGACATAGAGGTCTGATAGAGGTCTGCTGTTAGCAGAGACAAAGGACTGGGACATAGAGGTCAGCTGTTAGCAGAGACAAAGAACTGGGACATAGAGGTCAGCTGTTAGCAGAGACAAAGGACTGGGACATAGAGGTCAACTGTTAGCAGAGACAAAGGGCTGGGACATAGAGGTCTGATAGAGGTCTGCTGTTAGCAGAGACAAAGGACTGGGACATAGAGGTCTGCTGTTAGCAGAGACAAAGGACTGGGACCTAGAGGTCTGCTGTTAGCAGAGACAAAGGACTGGGACCTAGAGGTCTGCTGTTAGCAGAGACAAAGGACTGGGACATAGAGGTCTGCTGTTAGCAGAGACAAAGGACTGGAACCTAGAGGTCTGCTGTTAGCATTTTTCTAGCCCATTGATTCCTTGTTAGTACTGGACATTATGGGCCCATAGACTCCCATGAATCAGCTTACAGGCTATTGTCCTTCTGAGAGCGTTCAGTTCATATCCACACCGCATTTGGACGTGTCGCACACACACACACACACACACACACACACACACACACACACACACACACACACACACACACACACACACACACACTGACATTTGAAATCAATAATTTCCATCTCTCCTTCTCCACTAGACTTCTAGCATCTTTGTCAACAAGAAAAGGGAACGTTATTGTGACGTTCTTGTCACACATAAAATGCACACACATTTATACTAAACTGACCCTGTATATAGTCCCCTTCCCCCTATACATATCTACCTCCATCACTATACACATCTACCTCCATCACTATACATATCTACCTCCATCACTATACATATCTACCTCCATCACTCCAGTATCCCTGTCTCCTTCCCTCTATACATATCTACCTCCATCACTATACATATCTACCTCCATCACTATACATATCTACCTCCATCACTATACACATCTACCTCCATCACTATACATATCTACCTCCATCACTATACATATCTACCTCCATCACTATACATATCTACCTCCATCACTATACATATCTACCTCCATCACTATACATATCTACCTCCATCACTATACATATCTACCTCCATCACTATACATACCTACCTCCATCACTATACATATCTACCTCCATCACTATACATACCTACCTCCATCACTATACATATCTACCTCCATCACTATACATATCTACCTCCATCACTATACATATCTACCTCCATCACTATACATATCTACCTCCATCACTATACATATCTACCTCCATCACTATACATATCTACCTCCATCACTATACATATCTACCTCCATCACTATACATACCTACCTCCATCACTATACATATCTACCTCCATCACTATACATATCTACTCCATCACTATACATATCTACCTCCATCACTATACATACCTACCTCCATCACTATACATATCTACCTCCATCACTATACATATCTATCTCCATCACTATACATATCTACCTCCATCACTATACATATCTACCTCCATCACTATACATATCTACCTCCATCACTATACATACCTACCTCCATCACTATACACATCTACCTCCATCACTATACATACCTACCTCCATCACTATACACATCTACCTCCATCACTATACACATCTACCTCCATCACTATACACATCTACCTCCATCACTATACATATCTACCTCCATCACTATACACATCTACCTCCATCACTATACACATCTACCTCCATCACTATACACATCTACCTCCATCACTATACATATCTACCTCCATCACTATACATATCTACCTCCATCACTATACATATCTACCTCCATCACTATACATATCACTATACATATCTACCTCCATCACTATACACATCTACCTCCATCACTATACACATCTACCTCCATCACTATACACATCTACCTCCATCACTATACACATCTACCTCCATCACTATACATATCTACCTCCATCACTATACATATCTACCTCCATCACTATACATATCACTATACATATCTACCTCCATCACTATACATATCTACCTCCATCACTCCAGTATCCCTGTCTCCTTCCCTCTATACATATCTACCTCCATCACTCCAGTATCCCTGTCTCCTTCCCTCTATACATATCTACCTCCATCACTACAGTATCCCTGTCTCCTTCCCTCTATACATATCTACCTCCATCACTCCAGTATCCCTGTCTCCTTCCCTCTATACATATCTACCTCCATCACTCCAGTATCCCTGTCTCCTTCCCCCTATACATATCTACCTCCATCACTCCAGTATCCCTGTCTCCTTCCCTCTATACATATCTACCTCCATCACTCCAGTATCCCTGTCTCCTTCCCCCTATACATATCTACCTCCATCACTATACATATCTACCTCCATCACTCCAGTATCCGTGTCCCCTTCCCCCTATACATATCTACCTCCATCACTCCAGTATCCCTGTCCCCTTCCCCCTATACATATCTACCTCCATCACTCCAGTACCCCTGTACATTGTTAATATGGTACTGACCCTGTATATAGTCACCTTATACAGATCTACCTCCATCATTCCAGTATTCCTGTACATTGTTAAAATGGAACTAGAACTGACCCTGTATATAGTATGCTTACTTACTAACCTATAGTGTTCTTCAAATGTCTTATCTCTCCTGTGTTTATTCTAGTGTTACATTGCTATTGATTATTGCACATTTGGGTTGTGAGCTTGCCAGAAAGGGGTAATGAGTTAGCCAGAAAGGAGTAGTGAGTTAACCAGAAAGGGGTTGTGAGTTAGCCAGAAAGGGGTAGTGAGTTAACCAGAAAGGGGTTGTGAGTTAGCCAGAAAGGGGTAGTGAGTTAGCCAGAAAGGGTAGTGAGTTAACCAGAAAGGGTTGTGAGTTAACCAGAAAGGGTTGTGAGTTAGCCAGAAAGGGGTAGTGAGTTAACCAGAAAGGGTTGTGAGTTAGCCAGAAAGGGGTAGTGAGTTAGCCAGAAAAGGGGTAGTGAGTTGCCAGAAAGGGTAGTGAGTTAGCCAGAAAGGGGTAGTGAGTTAGCCAGAAAGGGGTAGTGAGTTAGCCAGAAAGGGGGTAGTGAGTTAGCCAGAAAGGGTAGTGTGAGTTAGCCAGAAAGGGCTTCTGAGTTAGCCAGAAAGGGGGTTGTGAGTTAGCCAGAAAGGGGTAGTGAGTTAGCCAGAAATGGGTAGTGAGTTAATCGACATCCACGTCTTTCAGCGCCCGGGAACAGTGGGTCAACTGCCTTGTTTAGGGGCAGAACATCCATCCACCCCCTCCATCTGTTCTGATTGAACGGTAGTAAGAGGTAGTGTGTGTACGCTAAAACGGTTGATTGCGTCGGACATATAACGTCCTCTCACACACGGAAAAGAGCACCAGCTAATGGGAACGGGCTCTGTTTTTCATGTGGAAGGATCCAGAAGGATCCCAGAGAAGTCAGGGTAATGGCTGTTCCCCCATGCAGACAGACCAGACCTAGACTGCACCAGCTAATGGAACGTGGCTCTGTTTCATGGAAGGATCCAGAAGGATCCCAGAGAAGTCAGGTAATGGCTGTTCCCCCCCATGCAGACAGACCAGACCTAGACTGCACCAGCTAATGGAACGTGGCTCTGTTTCATGGAAGGATCCAGAAGGATCCCAGAGAAGTCAGGTAATGGCTGTTCCCCCCCCATGCAGACAGACCAGACCTAGACTGCACCAGCTAATGGGAATTGGCTCTGTTTCATGGAAGGATCCAGAAGGATCCCAGAGAAGTCAGGTAATGGCTGTTTGCAGACAGACCAGACCTAGACTGCACCCAGCTAATGGAACGTGGCTCTGTTTCATGGAAGGATCCAGAAGGATCCCAGAGAAGTCAGGTAATGGCTGTTTCCCCCCATGCAGACAGACCAGACCTAGACTGCACCTGAAATTGGCCCCTATTTACTACGAGAGCCTAGTTCCTGTCAACAGAAGGAAGTGGAAGAATCTAACTGGGCTCCATGCCATCCTGCTGAAGAGGAAACACTATCTCCCACGTTGTGCTGTCAGGTTGAAGAACAACAGATGTGTTTGACGTTGTCTGTGTTCCATTCTTCCACTTTCTGTTCATACGTTACGTTATAATTCCACGAGAGTACATTTTCCACTGCACTATATATTGTAGAGGATAATGTGTTGTCATGCTCTTTACAGTTCTGTACAGTAGGCTAGAGACAGATATGGCTGTTCTACCACAGGGTCAGACACAGGTCAGCATCAGCCTGAAGGCTGAGCTGCAAGAGGTCATCAAATAGACAATTTCACAGCTCCCAGTTTCTGGCTACTCCATCAAAAATCAATACTTCAAGTTCTCTCTGTCTACAGGGGCAGTTCTGTAATGTCAGGAGTTGAAACTACTGTGTGAAATGTGAAAGTCCACTGGTTCAATTTTTTTCATTAAAAATATATATAAAAAAAAATCAATATTTCAACTTATGTGTCTACAAGAACAAAAAAGATTCGTTCTTGTAATGTCAAGGAGTTGAAATAACCCTGTGAAGTCCATGAGGGTTTTATAATTCAGGAATGATTTTTAATTTGAAAACTGAACTGATCCCAAGCCTGTTTCGACAGAAGGTTCCGTGGTGACAGACCAGTGGTGGACAGAAACGCCCTCCCAGGAACCACAACCAACAGGACACAATATTCTACATGGTGTTGTTCGGCTGTATGACCTTGAGGCTTTAAACTTTTCAAAGCCATTACAGAACAGAGCTTCTGTTTTAATATCCCTCTCATCCCTGCTTCCCCTTTATTGATTTTACACATATCAAAGTTAATGAGTTTTTCCTATAAGTAGAGTCGCTGTTTTAAAGCTTATAGTGTATGTAGCGTTGGTCTCCTGGACAGCGTTGGTCTCCCCCTGTCAGCGTTGGTCTCCTGGACAGCGTTGGTCTCCCTGGACAGGTGGTCTCCCTGGACAGCTGGTCTCCCTGGACAGCGCTGGTCTCCCTGTCGTGTTGGTCTCCTGGACAGCGGGTGGTCCCCTGGACAGCGTTGGTCCAGCTGGACAGCGTTGGTCTCCTGGACATTTGGTCTAGCTGACAGCGTTGGTCTCCGGGACAGCGTTGGTCTCCCTGGACAGCGTTGGTCTCCCTGGACAGCTGGTCTCCGGGACAGTTGGTCTCCTGGACAGCGTTGGTCTCCTGGACAGCGTTGGTCTCCCTGTCAGTGCTGGTCTGCTCCTGACATGCTGGTCTCCCTGTCAGTGTTGGTCTCCTGACAGCGTTGGTCCTGTCAGTGCTGACCTCCCGACCTTATCCCCTGCCAGTGCTGGTCTCCTGGACAGCGTTGGTCTCTGACAGCGTTGGTCTAGCTGGGACAGCTGGTCTCCTGGGACAGCGTTGGTCTAGCTGGACAGCGTTGGTCTCCTGGACAGTGCTGGTCTCCTGGACAGCGTTGGTCTAGCTGACAGCGTTGGTCTCTGCTGTGCTATCCCCTGGACAGCGTTGGTCCTGCAGAACAGAAGG
>NW_027038491.1:0-31887 GCF_034236695.1 Oncorhynchus nerka
TTCCTGTTTCGGCACTCGGGAGGTGTGTGTATATGTAGATGTGCATATGTGTATATATGTCTGTCTGTCTGCCTGCCTGCGTGCATGTGTGTATATATATATATGCGTGTGTGTGTGTGTGTATATATATGTGTGTGTGTGTGTGTGTGCGTCTGTGTCTGTGTGTGTGTGTGTGTGTGTGTGTGTGTGTGTGTGTGTGTGTGTGTGTGCGTGTGTGTAGATCCAGACCTGAGCACAGTGTCAGTAGAACAGCAGGTCTCAGGGGATGGTGTGTGTGTGTGTGTGTGTGTGTGTGTGTGTGTGTGTGTGTGTGTGTGTGTGTGTGTGTGTGTGTGTGTGTGTGTGTGTGTGTGTGTGTATTAGATCCAGACCTGAGCACAGTGTCAGTAGAACAGCAGGTCTCCAGGGGGATGGTGTAGCCCACTTCATGTCCAATGTTCAGCGTCCATCTCATCGGCCACCCTGAGGCCAGGCCCACCGCCTGCTGTGAGTGGATCTGGGTAGACACAACCACGCCGTGCTGGTACTGGAACTCTGCACACCACTGGGGATCTGGGTAGACTTTGTGCTGGGGACAGGCAGAACTCTGCACACCACTGGGGGATCTGGGAGATGGATACATTTTAGTTCATCATGTCAGTCCATTAGTTCATGTTAGTTCAGTTAGTTCATTTTATTTCATGTCAGTCCATTAGTTCATGTTAGTTCAGTTAGTTCATTTTATTTCATGTTAGTTCGTTAGTTCATTTTAGTTCAGTTAGTTCATTTTAGTTCATCATTTTAGTTCATCATGTAGAAATTCAAACCATTTCAGACCCACCTTATCAAAGGGTATCCATCCATCCAATCATTATGCATTCTAGTGAAACTACCAGAGTGAATCAACCAGAGTGAATCAACCAGAGTGAATCAACCAGAGTGAATCAACCAGAGTGACCTGACTCAAACATGATTAACAATATGAATCAACCAGACTGATCTGACTCAAACAGAATTAACAATATGAATCAACCAGAGTGACCTGACTCAAACAGGATTAACAATATGAATCCACTAGAACATGATTAACAATATGAATCAACCAGACTGATCTGACTCAGGATTAACAGAATTAACAATATCAACCAGACTGATCTGACTCAAACAGGTTAACATGAGTGACCTGACTCAAACAGGATTAACAATATGAATCAACCAGAGTGACCTGACTCAAACAGGATTAACAATATGAATCCACTAGAGTGACCTGACTCAAACAGGATTAACAATATGAATCAACCAGACTGATCTGACTCAAACAGATTAACAATATGAATCAACCAGAGTGAATCAACCAGAGTGAATCAACCAGACAGACTGATTAACTGAATCAACCTATCTGACTCAAACAGGATTAACAATATGAATCAAATCCAGACTGATCTGAAAGCTCAAACATGATTAACAATATGAATCAACCAGACTGATCTGACTCAAACAGATTAACAATATGAATCAACCAGACTGATCTGACTCAAACAGGATTAACAATATGAATCAACCAGACTGGTCTGACTCAAACAGGATTAACAATATGAATCAACCAGACTGAATCAAACAGGATTAACAATATGAATCAACCAGAGTGATCTGACTCAAACAGGATTAACAATATGAATCAACCAGACTGACTCAAACAAGGAACCTTATGAATCAACCTGACCTGAAAACAGGATTAACAATATGAATCAACCAGACTGATCTGACTCAAACAGGATTAACAATATGAATCAACCAGAAAGTGACTGACTCAAACAGGATTAACGAATGTGACCTGACTCAAACAGGATTAACAATATGAATCAACCAGAGTGACCTGACTCAAACAGGATTAACAATATGAATCAACCAGACTGATCCTGACTCAAACAGGATTAACGATATGAATCAGCAAAGTGAATCAACCAGACTGACCTGACTCAAACAGGATTAACAATATGAATCAACCAGAGTGACCTGGACTCAAACAGGATTAACAATATGAATCAACCAGAGTGACCTGACTCAAACAGGATTAACAATATGAATCAACCAGAGTGACCTGACTCAAAACAGGATTAACAATATGAATCAACCAGACTGATCTGACTCAAACAGGATTAACAATATGAATCCTAATTTCTAAAGTCATTAATAGAATGGACAGAGAATTATAAAACATAATAATATTAACATTGTCAACTTGAACTGCTGAACGTGGAATAAGCAGTTAGTGAATTCAACAGTCGAATGAACAGTGTCGATCCCAACCCGGAGCCGGTGTCGACCCACAACAAGGGAGGCCGGTGTCGACCCCAACAAGGAGCCGGTGTCGACCACAACAGGGAGCCGGTGTCGACCACGACACAGGAGCCGGTGTCGCCCACGATTGTGAGCCGGTGCTGACCACAACAAGGAGCGGTGTCGACCCCTAACACGGAGCCGGTGTAGACCACAACACGGAGTCGGTGTAGACCACAACACGGAGCCGGTGTCGACCACAACAGGGAGCCGGTGTCGACCACAACAGGGAGCCGGTGTCGACCACAACAGTGGGAGCCGGTGTAGACCGCAACACGGAGCCGGTGTCGCCGCAACAAGGAGCCGGTGTCAACCACACACGGAGCCGGTGTCGACCACAACACGGAGCCGGTGTCGACCACAAGACGGAGCCGGTGTAGACCGCAACACGGAGCCGGTGTCGACCCCAACACGGAGCCGTGTCGACCCCAACACGGAGCCGGTGTCGGCCCCAACACGGAGCCGGTGTCGGCCCCAACACGGGGCCGGTGTCGAGCCACAACACGGAGCCGGTGTCGACCACAACACGGAGCCGGTGTCGACCACAACACGGAGCCGGTGTCGACCACAACACGGAGCCGGTGACACACTAGTGACAAGGCCCAGCTCTACTAATTGTATTGTGCTAAACTGCTGTGGCAGCAAGTGACAGCTTCAGAGGATTAGTACCTAACAGCTGGAGGCCAGAGGAGGGAGAGGGAGGGGAGGGGGAGGAGGGAGGGAGGGAGGGAGGGAGGGGAGGGAGGGAGGGAGGGAGGGGGAGGGAGGGGGATAGAGGGGAGAGAGGGAGGGGAGGGAGGGGAGGGAGATAGGGGAGGGAGGAGAGAGAGAGAGAGAGAGGGGAGGGAGAGGGAGAGAGAGGGGAGGGAGGGAGGGAGGGAGGGGAGGGGGAGGGAGGGGGGGGGATAGAGAGGGGGGGAGAAGGAGGGAGAGAGAGAGAGAGAGAGAGAGAGAGAGAGGGGAGGGAGAGAGAGAGGGGAGGGAGGCCTTAAGACCCATGTTATTCAGGGGAAATTCAGTTAGCTTCACACTGTCACTCAATTCAATTCAATTCAAGGTGATTTATTGGCATGGGAAACACATGTTAACATTACGTTGCCAAAGCAAGTGAGGTAGATAATAAACCAAAGTGAAATATACAATAAAAAAATAATAATAATAAAAAATAAAATCAACATAAATATGGGTTGTATTTACAATGGTGTTTGTTCTTCACTAGTTGACCTTTTCTTGTGGCAACAGGTACTAGAATGCCTTACTCTCTAATCTTACTACATTTGCACACACTGCATATTTCTATTGTGTTATTGACTGTATGTTTGTTTTGACTATGTGTAACTCTGTGTCGTTATGTATGCACTGCTGCTTTATCTTGGCCATGTGGCAGTTGTAAATGAGAACTTGTTCTCAGCAACTACCTGGTTAAATAAAGGTGTTCTCAGCAGCCTACCTGGTTAAATAAAGGTGTTCTCAACAGCCTGGTTAAATAAAGGTGTTCCTCAACTAGCCTACCTGGATTAAATAAAGGTGAAATAAATTAAAAATTAAAAAACACATCACAAATCGTACTGCTGTGATTGGTCACTGTGGGATTTCACCCAGTAGATATGGGAGTTTATCAAAATCGGGTTTGTTTTCGAATTCTTTGTGGATCTGTGTAATCTGGGGGAAATATGTCTCTCTAATATGGTCATACATTGGGCAGGAGGTTAGGAAGTGCAGCTCAGTTTCCACCTCATTTTGTGGGCAGTGAGCACATAGCTTGTCTTCTCCTGAGAGCCATGTCTGCCTACGACGGCCTTTCTCAATAGCAAGGCTATGCTCACTGAGTCTGTACATAGTCAAAGCTTTCCTTAAGTTTGGGTCAGTCACAGTGGTCAGGTATTCTGCCGCTGTGTACTCTCTGTTTAGGGCCAAATAGCATTCTAGTTTGCTTGGTTTCTTTGTGAATTCTTTCCAATGTGTCTAGTGTCTTTTTGTTTTTTTCGTGATTTGGTTGGGTCTAATTGTGCTGTTGTCCTGGGGCTCTGTGGGGTGTGTTTGTGAACAGAGCCCCAGGACCAGCTTGCTTAGGGACTCTTCTCCAGGTTCATCTCTCTGTAGGTGATGGCTTTGTTATGGAAGGTTTGGGAATCACTTCCTTTTAGGTGGTTGTAGAATTTAACGGCTCTTTTCTGGATTTGGATAATTAGTGGGTATCGGCCTTATTCTGCTCTGCATGCATTATTTGGTGTTCTACATTGTACACTGAGGATATTTTTGGCAGAATTCTGCATGCAGAATCTCAATTTAGTGTTTGTCCCATTTTGTGAATTCTTGGTTGGAGAGCGGACCCCAGACCTCACAACCATGGAGGGCAATGGGCTCTATGACTGGGTGAGCGGACCCCAGACCTCACAACCATAAAGGGCAATGAGTTCTATGACTGATTCAAGTATTTTTATCCAGATCCTAATTGGTATGTCGAATTTTACGTTCTTGCCATGAAGAAGGGCATTTTCAGAGCCAGAGCCAGACTCTTTGTCTGGGAATGTGACCGTGGTACATTCATAGCCATATCATCAATTTAGCCATAATCAGTGTCATTCAGCACCTAGGGACATTCCCTGTTTAGCACACAGGCAAAAAAATATTAATGCCAACAATCCTTTCTGAAGTTTATACTCGTAGTTCTAGAATCTAATACAATAGAATAGAATGTAATTGAATAGAATAGAATCTAGTTGAATAGAATAGAATCTAATTTAATAGAATAGAATCTAATTGAATAGAATAGAATCTAGTTGAATAGAATAGAATCCAATTGAATAGAATAGAATAGAATCTTAATTGAATAGAATAGAATCTAGTTGAATAGAATAAAATCTAGTTGAATAGAATAGAATCTAGTTGAATAGAATAGAATCTAATTGAATAGAATAGAATCTAATTGAATAGAATAGAATCTAATTGAATAGAATATAATCTAATTGAATAGAATAGAATCTAATTGAATAGAATAGAATCTAATTGAATCTAATTGAATAGAATAGAATCTAATTGAATAGAATAGAATCTAGTTGAATAGAATAGAATCCAATTGAATAGAATATAATCTAATTGAATAGAATAGAATCTAATTGAATAGAATAGAATCTAGTTGAATAGAATAGAATCTAGTTGAATAGAATAGAATCTAATTGAATAGAATAGAATCCAATTGAACTATGTTTTTGGAAGCACTGCAGGAAAAAGATCCCATGGGACTCGCATCAACCACCCGAGTGGCACAGCGGTCTAAGGCACTGCATATCAGTGGTAGAAGCATCACTACAGACACTCTGGTTCGATTCCAGGCTGTATCACAACCGGCCGTGATTGGGAGTCACATAGGGCGGCGCACAATTGGGCCCAGCGTCGTCCGGGTTTGGCCGGTGTAGGCCGTCAACTGACTTGCCTAGTTAAATAAAAGTTCAATTAAAACAAAAACAAAAAGAGTCTTCCAAGATACAATGGATTTTTGTTTAAAACATCTCTGGCCCAAACAGAGACACAGCACAGTGCACAACCCCTGGAATGAATAGCCATATTCTTATAAACCATGTGCTCATACTTCTGCTTCGAAAACATCTAAATCAGATTACAGTGAGAGGGAGAGGCCATGCAATACTCCCATCTGTTCCTAGTCTCATTGGACAACTGGGTTAGGTTGGGGATATTAACTACTACATTGATGCATACGTGACTAATGGGAATTGGGGTATTTACAGATATTTGGTCATGTTAAACCCATGAACTCAGTCATCATAGGAAAGGAGTGGATTCTTAACCTGGATGCCTGCTTCTGCTCTCTGGCCATGGCTTCACAATAGCAATGGAGCAGGCAGAAGCACCAACAGATCTGAGGCCAGGCTAGAGAGATCAGATCTAAGACCAGGCTGGAGAGATCAGATCTGGGACCAGGGCTAGTGAGATCAGATCTGGGACCAGGGCTAGTGAGATCAGATCTGGGACCAGGCCTAGAGAGATCAGATCTAAGACCAGGGCTAGTGGGATCAGATCTGGGACCAGGGCTAGTGAGATCAGATTTGGGACCAGGCTAGGTGAGATCAGATCTGGGACCAGGGCTAGTGAGATCAGATCTGGGACCAGGCTAGAGAGATCAGATCTGGGACCAGGGCTGGTGAGATCAGATCTGGGACCAGGCCTAGAGAGATCAGATCTAAGATCAGTGTTTGGCTGCCTGTTCAGGGGCAGAACGACAGATTTGTACCTTGTCAGCTCGGGGGTTTGAACTTGCAACCTTCCGGTTACTATTCCAACGCTCTAACCACTAGGCTAGCCTTCCGCCCCTCCACTCTAACCACTAGGCTACCCTGCCGCCCCTCCACTCTAACCACTAGGCTACCCTGCCGCCCCTCCACTCTAACCACTAGGCTACCCTGCCGCCCCTCCACTCTAACCACTAGGCTACCCTGCCGCCCCTATACCAATTAAGACATTTGCAACAAAAGCAGTACATAATTATATAAATACTAGATACTGCATTGGGAATCAAAGGGGAAATATTGTTATTCTTTATTATTATTTTTTGAAATTCGTTGAAAATCATATTTTAGATCTGAATACTCTCCTATTAATTCCACACTCACCTGTGTACTTTTCCCAGTTCTGGTTGTACCAGATACTATAACAAGTCGATTGTTCACCAGGATATCCAAAAATTCCTCTCTAGCTTTCCAAACAGGTAGAGACTGTCTCTCTTGCAGTAGTTTATAATAACGAGAGGAGAAAGGCAATCCATCAAATCGGTTCAGCTCCAGATCCTCTCCGAAGACAAAAGCTTCTTCCACGCAGTCAGCAGTTTCCGAATCCGAACAAATCTCTTTCTCCATCAAATGCTTGTCCTGCTCGGACATGGTTGATCTCTCCGCCATGGAAATGATCGAGGATCCCGTCGGGAGCGCAACAACTGTTCGCAACAGATATAATCAAAAGGCACAGAGAACCGTTTATCCCCCCAAAAATGAATTCACCGACACATTATAATCGATGTAACAATCCCAACGTTGACTTGGAGTTCAATGTATAATCCACACAGATTTCCGTTAATATTTTGTTGACAAATGTGAAGAGATTTCAGGACAAACAACATGCAGTTTTTAGTTTTTTATGTCGGATTAAAACTCTATTACCGTTTCTTGTCTGTCAATCCGCAGCGCACTGTTGCGCTATTAGCCACTGGCATGGTCAGACACGTGGGTTCATTTGCATAGGCTACAGGAGTCGCGTGAACAAGAATTCATGTGCGCCTACATATGATCACGTGACCACTAGGCCGACTGTAGACTAATAACCCTCTTATAATAATCGAATAAAATTGACAGGGAGAGGGGGTGTGCACCAGTGGAATGCGCTATAGGAGGACGGGCTCGTTGTAATTGGCTGGAATGGAATTATAGGAACATATTTAAATGTTGTTTCCATATGTTTCCATGTGTTTGATACCGTTCCATTCCAACCATAGAAGCAATAGGAAATAAAGTCCAGATGTTTTTTTTTTATAGTGGAGATCAAGTGTTTCAAAATGTCTGACTTAGTTTTGTTTCAGAGCATCATCCATTTGTTGGAGGGACGAGGAGCCAATAGCAGTCAACCGGCGAGGAGCCAATAGCAGTCAACCGGCGAGGAGCCAATAGCAGTCAACCGGCGAGGAGCCAATAGCAGTCAACCGGCGAGGAGCCAATAGCAGTCAACCGGTGAACATTAGCATGAATTTTATAATAGACACACAAAAAAAAACAAGACCACTTTAGTGCTTAAAAAACATTTTACTGATACTGCTCAAGTGTTCAAAGGTCTGTGTGTATTGACATAGACACTAAAGTGTATGAAATAATTATCGTACAAAAATCGATCTGTCCATGATAACGTGTGGTGTTTACATGTAACATATTGTGTTTTCTATGTAACACAGACAAACATGTACTTTCAAACAGAACATACAGGGAGGACAGAGGACAGGTAGGACACAGGACAGGTAGGACAGAGGACAGGTACAGTAGGACACAGGACAGGTAGGACAGAGGACAGGTACAGTAGGACACAGGACAGGTAGGACAGAGGACAGGTACAGTAGGACAGAGGACAGGTACAGTAGGACAGAGGACAGGTACAGTAGGACACAGGACAGGTAGGACAGAGGACAGGTACAGTAGGACACAGGACAGGTAGGACAGAGGACAGGTACAGTAGGACACAGGACACAGGACAGAGGACAGGTACAGTAGGACACAGGACAGGTAGGACAGAGGACAGGTACAGTAGGACACAGGACAGGTAGGACAGAGGACAGGTACAGTAGGACAGAGGACAGGTACAGTAGGACACAGGACAGGTAGGACAGAGGACAGGTAGGACAGAGGACATGTACAGTAGGACACAGGACAGGTAGGACACAGGACAGGTAGGACAGAGGACAGGTACAGTAGGACACAGGACAGGTAATACTGATGTCACTACAGGTAGGACAGAGGACAGGTAGGACAGAGGACAGGTAGGACAGAGGACAGGTAGGACACAGGACAGGTAGGACAGAGGACAGAGGACAGGTACAGTAGGACACAGGACAGTTAGGACAGAGGACAGGTACAGTAGGACAGAGGACAGGTAGGACACAGGACAGGTAGGACACAGGACAGGTACAGTAGGACACAGGACAGGTAGGACACAGGACAGGTAGGACAGAGGACAGGTACACTAGGACACAGGACAGGTAATACTGATGTGACTACAGGTAGGACACAGGACAGTAATACTGATGTGACTACAGGTAGGACAGAGGACAGGTACAGTAGGACACAGGACAGGTAATACTGATGTCACTACAGGTAGGACAGAGGACAGGTACAGTAGGACACAGGACAGGTAGGACACAGGACAGGTAGGACAGAGGACAGGTACAGTAGGACACAGGACAGGTAATACTGATGTCACTACAGGTAGGACACAGGACAGTAATACTGATGTGACTACAGGTAGGACAGAGGACAGGTACAGTAGGACAGAGGACAGGTAGGACACAGGACAGGTACAGTAGGACACAGGACATGTAGGACACGGGACAGGTAGGACAGAGGACAGGTACAGTATAACACCTCTGGACTGTGTAATAACATGTAATAACACCTCTGGACTGTGTATTAACACTTCTGGACTGTGTAATAACACCTCTGGACTGTGTAATAACACCTCTGGACTGTGTAATAACATGCAATAACACCTCTGGACTGTGTAATAACATGTAATAACACCTCTGGACTGTGTAATAACACCTCTGGACTGTGTAATAACATGTAATAACACCTCTGGACTGTGTAATAACATGCAATAACACCTCTGGACTGTGTAATAACACCTCTGGACTGTGTAATAACATGTAATAACACCTCTGGACTGTGTAATAACATGCAATAACACCTCTGGACTGTGTAAAAACACCTCTGGACTGTGTAATAACATGTAATAACACCTCTGGACTGTGTAATAACATGTAATAACACCTCTGGACTGTGTAATAACACCTCTGGACTGTGTAATAACATGTAATAACACCTCTTGACTGTGTAATAACATGTAATAACACCTCTGGACTGTGTAATAACACCTCTGGACTGTGTAATAACATGTAATAACACCTCTGGACTGTGTAATAACACCTCTGGACTGTGTAATAACACCTCTGGAATGTGTAATAACATGTAATAACACCTCTGGACTGTGTAATAACATGTAATAACACCTCTGGACTGTGTAATAACACCTCTGGACTGTGTAATAACATGTAATAACACCTCTGGACTGTGTAATAACACCTCTGGACTGTGTAATAACATGTAATAACACCTCTGGACTGTGTAATAACATGCAATAACACCTCTGGACTGTGTAATAACACCTCTGGACTGTGTAATAACATGTAATAACACCTCTGGACTGTGTAATAACATGCAATAACAACCTCTGGACTGTGTAATAACACCTCTGGACTGTGTAATAACATGTAATAACACCTCTGGACTGTGTAATAACATGCAATAACACCTCTGGACTGTGTAATAACACCTCTGGACTGTGTAATAACATGTAATAACACCTCTGGACTGTGTAATAACATGTAATAACACCTCTGGACTGTGTAATAACACCTCTGGACTGTGTAATAACATGTAATAACACCTCTGGACTGTGTAATAACATGTAATAACACCTCTGGACTGTGTAATAACACCTCTGGACTGTGTAATAACATGTAATAACACCTCTGGACTGTGTAATAACACCTCTGGACTGTGTAATAACACCTCTGGAATGTGTAATAACATGTAATAACACCTCTGGACTGTGTAATAACATGTAATAACACCTCTGGACTGTGTAATAACACCTCTGGAATGTGTAATAACATGTAGTAACACCTCTGGACTGTGTAATAACATGTAATAACACCTCTGGACTGTGTAATAACACCTATGGACTGTGTAATAACATGTAATAACACCTCTGGACTGTGTAATAACATGTAATAACACCTCTGGACTGTGTATTAACACTTCTGGACTGTGTAATAACACCTCTGGACTGTGTAATAACACCTCTGGACTGTGTAATAACATGTAATAACACCTCTAGACTGTGTAATAACATGTAATAACACCTCTGGACTGTGTAATAACACCTCTGGACTGTGTAATAACACCTCTGGACTGTGTAATAACATGTAATAACACCTCTGGACTGTGTAATAACATGTAATAACACCTCTGATGGTGGTGTGACATAATCCCACAATCACATGTTTATATAGTGCTATGTAGTGTTTATGTAGTGCTTATGTAGTGCTATGTAGTGTTTATGTAGTGCTTATGTAGTGCTATGTAGTGTTTATGTAGTGCTATGTAGTGTTTATGTAGTGCTATGTAGTGTTTATGTAGTGTTTATGTAGTGCTATGTAGTGCTATGTAGTGTTTATGTAGTGCTATGTAGTGTTTGAGTAGTGTTTATGTAGTGCTATGTAGTGTTTTTGTAGTGTTTATGTAGTGTTTATGTAGTGCTATGTAGTGCTATGTAGTGCTATGTAGTGCTATGTAGTGTTTATGTAGTGTTAATGTAGTGTTTATGTAGTGCTGTGTAGTGCTATGTCGTGCTATGTAGTGTTTATGTAGTGCTATGTAGTGTTTATGTAGTGCTATGTAGTGCTATGTAGTGTTTATGTAGTGCTATGTAGTGTTTATGTAGTGTTTATGTAGTGCTATGTAGTGTTTATGTAGTGCTATGTAGTTTTTATGTAGTGCTATGTAGTGTTTATGTAGTGCTATGTAGTGTTTATGTAGTGTTTATGTAGTGTTTATGTAGTGCTATGTAGTGTTTATGTAGTGCTATGTAGTGTTTATGTAGTGCTATGTAGTGTTTATGTAGTGCTATGTAGTGTTTATGTAGTGCTATGTAGTGTTTATGTAGTGTTTATGTAGTGCTATGTAGTGTTTATGTAGTGTTTATGTAGTGCTATGTAGTGTTTATGTAGTGCTATGTAGTGTTTATGTAGTGTTTATGTAGTGCTATGTAGTGCTATGAAGTGTTTATGTAGTGTTTATGTAGTGCTATGTAGTGTTTATGTAGTGCTATGTAGTGTTTATGTAGTGCTATGTAGTGTTTATGTAGTGTTTATGTAGTGCTATGTAGTGCTATGTAGTGTTTATGTAGTGCTATGTAGTGTTTATGTAGTGTTTATGTATTGCTATGTAGTGTTTATGTAGTGTTTATGTAGTGTTTATGTAGTGTTTATGTAGTGTTATGTAGTGTTTATGTAGTGCTATGTAGTGTTTATGTAGTGTTTATGTATTGCTATGTAGTGTCTATATATGTAGTGCTTGTGGGTGTTGAGATAACTCTTGGGTCGGCTGCTGAGTATAAGGTTGTTGAATGGTTGGTATAAGTTTGGTTTAATGTTGGTGTATGGGTGCTGTAAGGGTGTATAAGGTTGGTGTATAGCTGGTTGGTATAAAGTTGGTGTATGATTGGTGTATGGTTGGTGTAAGGTTGGTATATCCTTCCTGTTTGGCCCTGTCCGGGGGTGTCCTCGGATGGGGCCACAGTGTCTCCTGACCCCTCCTGTCTCAGCCTCCAGTGTTTATGCTGCAGTAGTTTATGTGTCGGCGGGCTAGGGTCAGTTTGTTATATCTGGAGTACTTCTCCTGTCCTATTCGGTGTCCTGTGTGAATTGAAGTGTGCTCTCTCTAATTCTCTCTTTCTCTCTTTCTTTCTCTATCTCGGGGGACCTGAGCCCTAGGACCATGCCTCAGTACTACCTGACATGATGACTCCTTGCTGTCCTTGCAGTCCACCTGGCCGTGCTGCTGCTCCAGTTTCAACTGTTCTGCCTTATTATTATTGGACCATGCTGGTCATTTATGAACATTTGAACATCTTGGCCATGTTCTGTTATAATCTCCACCCGGCACAGCCAGAAGAGGACTGGCCACCCCACATAGCCTGGTTCCTCTCTAGGTTTCTTCCTAGGTTCTGGCCTTTCTAGGGAGTTTTTCCTAGTCACCGTGCTTCTACACCTGCATTGCTTGCTGTTTGGGGTTTTAGGCTGGGTTTCTGTACAGCACTTTGAGATATCAGCTGATGTACGAAGGGCTATATAAATACATTTGATTTGATTTGATTTGATTTAGATTTGTATGGTTAGTGTAAGATTGGTGTATGGTTGGTGTAAGATTGGTGTATGGTTAGTGTAAGATTGGTGTAAAGTTTGTGAAAGATTGGTGTATGGTTAGTGTAAGATTGGTGTATGGTTAGTGTAAGATTGGTGTAAGGTTGGTGTTAGGTTGGTGTAAAGTTGGTGTAGGGTTGGTGTAAAGTTGGTGTAGGGTTGGTGTAAAGTTGGTGTAGGGTTGGTGTAAAGTTGGTGTAGGGTTGTTGTCAGGTTTGTGTTAGATTGGGGTATACAGTGGCTTGCGAAAATATCCCCCCCCCTTGGCATTTTTCCTATTTTATTGCCTTACAACCTGGAATTAAAATGTATTTTTTTGGGGGGGGGGGTTTAAATCATTTGATTTACACAACATGCCGACCACTTTGAAGATGCAAATATTTTTTTTATTGTGAAACAAACAAGAAACAAGACAAAAAACAGAAAACGTGAATGTGCGTAACTACTACTTTATAGAGCCACCTTTTGCAGCAATTACAGCTGCAAGTCTCTTGGGGTACGTCTCTATAAGCTTGGCACATCTAGCCACTGGGATTTTTGCCCATTCTTCAAGGCTAAACTGCTCCAGTTCCTTCAAGTTGGATGGGTTCCGCTGGTGTACAGCAATCTTTAAGTCATAACCACAGATTCTCAATTGGATTGAGGTCTGGGCTTTGACAAGGCCATTCCAAGACATTTAAATGTTTCCCCTTAAACCACTCGAGTGTTGCTTCAGCAGTGTGGGTCATTGTTCTGCTGGAAGGTGAACCTCCGTCCAAGTCTCAAATATCTGGAAGATTGAAACAGGTTTCCCTCAAGAATTTCCCTGTATTTAGCGCCATCCATCATTCCTTCAATTCTGACCAGTTTCCCTGCTGATGTAAATCATCCCCACAGCATGATGCTGCCACCACCATGCTTCACTGTGGTTATGGTGTTCTCAGGGTGATGGAGGTGTTGGGTTTGCGCCAGACATAGCGTTTTCCTTGATGGCCAAAAAGCTAAATTTGAGTCTCATCTGACCAGAGTACCTTCTTCCATATGTTTGGGGAGTCTAACACTTGCCTTTTGACGAACACCAAACGTGTTTGCTTATTTGTTCTTTAAGCAAAGGATTTCTTCTGGCCACTCTTCTGTAAAGCCCAGCTCTGTGGAGTGTAAGGGGCTTCAAGTGGTCCTATGGACAGATACTTATCCGCTGTGGAGCTTTGCAGCTTCTTCAGGGTTATCTTTTGTCTCTTTGTTGCCTCTCTGATTAATTCCCTCCTTGCCTGGTCTGTGAGTTTTGGTGGGCGGTCCTCTCTTGGCAGGTTTGTTGTGGTGCCATATTCTTAAAATTTTTTAATAATGGATTTAATGTTGCTCCGTGGGATGTTCAAAGTCTCTGATATTATTTTATAACCCAACCCCGATCTGTACTTCTCCACAACTTTGTCCCTGACCTGTTTGGAGAGCTCCTTGGGTCTTCATGATGCCGCTTGCTTGGTGGTGCCCCTTGCTTAGTGGTGTTGCAGACTCTGGGGCCTTTCAGAACAGGTGTATATATACTGAGATCATGTGACAGATCATGTGACACTTAGATTGCACACAGGTGGACTTTATTTAACTAATTATGTGACTTCTGAAGGTAATTGGTTGCACCAGATCTTATTTAGAGGCTTCATAGCAAAGTGGGTAAATACACACCACCTTACATTTTTTATTTTTATAATTTCACTTCACAAATTTGGACTCTTTGTGTACGTCCATTACATGAAATCCCAATAAAAATCTATTTAAATTACAGGTTGTGATGAAACAAAATAGGAAAAACACCAAGGGGATGAATACTTTTGTAAGGCACTGTAGTCGTTGAAAGATTGGTGTATGGTTGGTGATAAGTTGGTGTATGGTTGGTGATAAGTTAGTGTATGGTTGGTGTATGGTTGGTGATGAGTTGGTGTGTAGTCGTTGAAAGGTTGGTGATAAGTTGGTGTAAGGTTGGTGTATAGTTGGTGTATGGTTTGTTGCAAGGTTGGTGTATGTTTGGTGATGAGTTGGTGTATAGTTGGTGTATGGTTGTTGTAAGGTTGGTGTATGGTTGGTGTATAGTTGGTGTAAGGTTGGTGTGTGGTTGGTGTATAGTTGGTGTAAGGTTGGTGTATGGTTGGTGTATAGTTGGTGTAAGGTTGGTGTATGGTTGGTGTATAGTTGGTGTAAGGTTGGTGTATAGTTGGTGTATGGTTGTTGCAAGGTTGGTGTATGTTTGGTGATGAGTTGGTGTATAGTTGGTGTATGGTTGTTGTAAGGTTGGTGTATGGTTGGTGTATGGTTGTTGTAAGGTTGGTGATAAGTTGGTGTAAGGTTTGTGTATAGTTGGTGTATGGTTGGTGATAAGTTGGTGTAAGGTTGGTGTATAGTTGCTGTATGGTTGTTGTAAGGTTGGTGTACGGTTGTTATTGGTGTTCCTCAGGGCTCAGTCTCTCAGCATCAGTGCATACACATACACAGTACGGTCACAGAGGGAGAAACAGCTGGCTGTATACTGTACGGAGGAAGACCTACGACAGGGTTTACCAGTGATGTACGGAGGAAGACCTACGACAGGGTTTACCAGTGATGCCGTTGTCTTACAACAGGTGGCTGTATACTGTACGGAGGAAGACCTACGACAGGGTTTACCAGTGATGCCGTTGTCTTACAACAGGTGGCTGTATACTGTACGGAGGAAGACCTACGACAGGGTTTACCAGTGATGCCGTTGTCTTACAACAGGTGGCTGTATACTGTACGGAGGAAGTGCAGAAGAAAGTCTCCCTGTCTGATGTTTGGAGACGTCTTTCCTTTGTTCTGAATCCAGGTCATTGAACGCCACGTTAGGGTCTTTACAACTTCCCAGATCTCCAGAGACAGGCGTTTGTTAAGCTGGACCTTTCCCCTTACTTCCTGTCCATCGAAACACGTTAAAAATATCCCCATGATTGAAATCAAATGGCTAACAGTAGAAAAAAAAAATATATAAAATAAAATAAACAAAGACTACAGGTGAAATCCCAAGTGTCTGGCACAGTGCACTGTGTGGTAACTAATGAATAAATACACAAAACATACATACTTTACATACGTGTACCTGAGCTCAGACCTATAGCACCTCTCTGACATCAGAGCACCAACAGACGGGGGGCTGACTCGCTGACACGCCAACCGCCCAACAGTCCGTCCCCCATTATTCAAAACTCAGAGACACCACATCATTAAGGTTTTCAGAGTTTCATAGTGCAAGTGAAATGTCTTTATCGTCTCACGGAAAGAACGTTCTTTAAATCCCCTTCAAGTTTAGTCCAGCTGCTCTCAGCTGCTGAACTTGGCGTGGACGATCACACGAGGCTTAGGTAGTGTTGGGGGTTGCTTAGGAACAGATCTGGGGGGGGGGGGGGAAGGGAGATAGATGTTAAAAGTGCATGTTAAGTATCACGTCCAGAAATTGAATGTGAATGGTTAGAAAACATAGTCTTGGCATGACTGGATGAATTGATTCATCTCAGAACGCTGAACAAAATCTAGCTTGACCAAAATCTTCCTTGGTTAGCCAGTAACAGTCTGTCAAGCGAGACTATAAGTTGATTGATCTAATGCTGGGTGTTGTCCAAACTATCTGGGACGCACCTGTTGTGGTGTGGAACAGGTCTCAGCGGCCTGGGGACACCGGGGACTGGTACAGGGATTGGGACACCGACAGCAATGGGGCTACGAATCAGATGACCACTCCTTCCGGGGGAGTTAGGGTTAGGGTTAGCAGGTAAAGGCTTCTGGGTATTCCTGCTCAGGGGGTAGGCAGGTAAAGGCTTCTGGGTATTCCTGCTCATTTGGTCGGCAGATAGAGGCTTTTGGATATTCCTGCCCAGGAGGTCGGCAGGTAGAGGCTTCTGGGTATTCCTGCCCAGGGGGTCGGTAGGTAGAGGCTTCTGGGGTGGACTTGGAATCTCCAAATTCTATTAAAGACAGACACACCGACAATCAATCAAAACAATCAATGAATGAAGGAATCAGTCTATCAAGCAAATCAAACCAACTCTCTTTATTGTCCCAATTGGAACATGCGTAAAGCAGTATTAAATCCAAAATGAGCCATGCTGATTAATTCAAAGCTTAATCTGAACTGAAAACGGATGGAATCAGTCGACTCAGATGATAACGTTGACCCACACACACACCACCGGGGGCGATCAAAGCCACCTAATTGTACCCCAGGTCTCATCTGAGCTCTGTCTGCCTGTATTACCACATCGACACCATTCCTTGGTCACCATGGCAGCCCTCCCTCCCTCCCCAGACAGACAGTATATATATATGTCCAAAATGGCACCCTATTCCCTATAGGGCCCTGGTCAAAAGTAGTGCACTATAAAGGGAATAGGGTGCCAGTAGTGCACTATATAGGGAATAGGGTGCCAGTAGTGCACTATATAGGGAATAGGGTGCCAGTAGTGCACTATATAGGAATAGGGTGCCAGTAGTGCACTATATAGGGAATAGGGTGCCAGTAGTGCACTATATAGAGAATAGGGTGCCATTGAAGAATCAAGCAGCATGTGATGAAGATCCGTCATGTGTTACTAATCTACTGGAGAAGGATGACATCATGATTAACTGTCTGGCTGTTACCTACTGTACAGATGTTCCACATTCACACACACACTCAGACAGACAGACAGACAGAATAAAGAACACACACACACACACACACACACACACACACACACACATCGTTTCTCTAAGAAGGAAAGAGTGTTTAGATACTCCATACAGTACCATATAGTATCATACAGTACCATACCATACAGTACCATACAGTACCATACCATACAGTATCATACAGTACCGTACCATACAGTACCATACAGTATCATACCATACAGTATCATACAGTACCATACAGTACCATACCATACAGTACCATACAGTACCATATAGTATCATACAGTACCATACCATACAGTACCATACAGTACCATACCATACAGTATCATACAGTATCATACAGTACCATACAGTACCATACAGTATCATACAGTACCATACCATACAGTACCATACAGTACCATACCATACAGTACCATACAGTATCATACAGTACCATACAGTATCATACAGTACCATACCATACAGTACCATACAGTACCATACCATACAGTATCATACAGTATCATACAGTACCATACAGTACCATACAGTACCATACCATACAGTACCATACAGTACCATACCATACAGTACCATACAGTACCATATAGTACCATACCATACAGTATCATACAGTACCATACAGTACCATACATACCATACAGTACCTACAGTACCATACAGTACCATACCATACAGTACCATACAGTACCATACAGTACCATACCATACAGTACCATACCATACAGTACCATACCATACAGTATCATACAGTACCATACCATACAGTACCATACAGTACCATACCATACAGTATCAGTACCATACAGTACCATACAGTACCATATAGTATCATACCATACAGTACCATACAGTACCATACCATACAGTACCATACAGTATCATACAGTACCATACCATACAGTACCATATAGTACCATACCATACCATACAGTACCATACAGTACCATACAGTACCATACCATACAGTACCATATAGTACCATACCATACCATACAGTACCATACAGTACCATACGGTGCCATACAGTACGATACCATACAGTACCATACCATACCATACCATACCATACAGTACCATACCATACAGTACCATACCATACAGTACCATACAGTACCATACAGTATCATACAGTACCATACAGTACCATACAGTACCATATAGTACCATACCATACAGTACCATACCATACAGTATCATACAGTGCCATACAGTACCATACAGTACCATATAGTACCATACCATACAGTACCATACAGTACCATACAGTACCATATAGTATCATACCATACAGTACCATACAGTACCATACCATACAGTACCATACAGTACCATACAGTACCATACCATACAGTACCATACAGTACCATACAGTACCATACCATACAGTACCATACAGTACCATACAGTACCATACCATACAGTACCATACCATACAGTACCATACAGTACCATACAGTACATACAGTATCATACCATACCATACAGTACCATACGGTACCATACATACCAGTACCATACCATACAGTACCATACAGTACCATACAGTATCATACAGTGCCATACAGTAATCATACCATAGCATCATACCAGTATCACAGTACCATACAGTACCATACAGTACCATATAGTACCATACCATACAGTATCATACAGTACCATACAGTACCATACAGTACCATATAGTACCATCATACCATACAGTACCATACCATACAGTACCATACAGTCATCATACAGTACCATACAGTATCATACAGTACCATATAGTACCATACCATACAGTACCATACCATACAGTACCATACCATACAGTACCATACAGTACCATACCATACAGTACCATACAGTACCATACAGTACCATACAGTACCATATAGTACCAGTACCATACAGTACCATCATACAGTACCATTACCATACCATACAGTGCCATACAGTACCATACACAGTACCATATAGTACCATACCATACAGTACCATACAGTACCATACAGGACCATACCATACAGTACCATATAGTATCATACCATACAGTACCATACAGTACCATATAGTATCATACAGTACCATACAGTACCATACCATATAGTATCATACAGTACAGTACCATACAGTACCATACAGTACCATACAGTACCATATAGTATCATACCATACAGTACCATACAGTACTATAGCCTACAGTACCATACAGTACCATACAGTACCATACAGTATCATACCATACAGTACCATACAGTACTATAGCCTACAGTACCATACAGTACTATAGCATACAGTACCATACAGTACTATAGCATACAGTACCATATAGTACTATAGCATACAGTACTATAGCATACAGTACCATACCATATAGTATCATACCATACAGTATTACATTTATTTACATTTAAGTCATTTAGCAGACGCTCTTATCCAGAGCGACTTACAAATTGGTGCATTCACCTTATGACATCCAGTGGAACAGTAGTGCATGTAAATCTTTTAAGAAGTGAGAAGGATTACTTTATCCTATCCCTAGGTATTCCTTAAAGAGGTGGGGTTTCAGGTGTCTCCGGAAGGTGGTGATTGACTCCGCTGTCCTGGCGTCGTGAGGAGTTTGTTCCACCATTGGGGGCCAGAGCAGCGGGCAGTTTTGACTGGGCTGAGCGGGAACTGTACTTCCTCAGTGGTAGGAGGCGAGCAGGCCAGAGGTGGATGAACGCAGTGCCCTTGTTTGGGTGTAGGGCCTGATCAGAGCCTGGAGGTACTGAGGTGCCGTTCCCCTCACAGCTCCGTAGGCAAGCACCATGGTCTTGTAGCGGATGCGAGCTTCAACTGGAAGCCAGTGGAGAGAGCGGAGGAGCGGGGTGACGTGAGAACTTGGGAAGGTTGAACACCAGGCAGACTGCGGCGTTCTGGATGAGTTGTAGGGGTTTAATGGCACAGGCAGGGAGCCCAGCCAACAGCGAGTTGCAGTAATCCAGACGGGGAGATGACAAGTGCCTGGATTAGGACCTGCGCCGTCTTCCTGTGTGAGGCAGGGTCGTACTCTGCGGATGTTGTAGAGCATGAACCTACAGGAATGGGCCACCGCCTTGATGTTAGTTGAGAACGACAGGGTGTTGTCAGGATCACGCCAAGGTTCTTAGCGCTCTGGGAGGAGGACACAATGGAGTTGTCAACCGTGATGGCGAGATCATGGAACAGGCAGTCCTTCCCCGGAGGAAGAGCAGCTCCGTCTTGCCGAGGTTCAGCTTGAGGTGGTGATCCGTCATCCACACTGATATGTCTACCAGACATGCAGAGACATTCGCCACCTGGTCATCAGAAGGGGAAAGGAGAAGATTAATTGTGTGTCGTCTGCATAGCAATGATAGGAGAGACCATGTGAGGTTATGACAGAGCCAAGTGACTTGGTGTATAGCGAGAATAGGAGAGGGCCTAGAACAGAGCCTGGGGGACACCAGTGGTGAGAGCACGTGGTGTGGAGACGGATTCTCGCCACGCCACCTGGTAGGAGCGACCTGTCAGGTAGGACGCAATCCAGCGTGGGCCGCGCCGAGGAGATGCCCAACTCGGAGAGGGTGGAGAGGAGAGATCTGATGGTTCACAGTATCGAAGGCAGCCGATAGGTCTAGAAGGATGAGAGCAGAGGGAGGAGAAGAGTTAGCTTTAGCAGTGCGGAGCGCCTCCGTGATACAGAGAAGAGCAGTCTCCAGTTGAATGACTAGTCTTGAAACCTGACTGATTTGGATCAAGAAGGTCATTCTGAGAGAGATAGCGGGAGAGCTGGCCAAGGACGGCACGTTCAAGAGTTTTGGAGAGAAAAGAAAGAAGGGATACTAGTCTGTAGTTGTTGACATCGGAGGATCGAGTGTAGGTTTTTTCAGAAGGGGTGCAACTCTCGCCTCTTGAAGACGGAAGGGACGTAGCCAGCGGTCAGGGATGAGTTGATGAGCGAGGTGAGGTAAGGGAGAAGGTCTCCGAAATGGTCTGGAGAAGAGAGGAGGGATAGGGTCAAGCGGGCAGGTTGTTGGGCGGCCGCCCGTCACAAGACGCGAGATTTCATCTGGAGAGAGAGGGAGAAAGAGGTCAGAGCACAGGGTAGGGCAGTGTGAGCAGAACCAGCGGTGTCGTTTGACTTAGCAAACGAGGATCGGATGTCGTCGAGCCTTCTTTTCAAAATGGTTGACGAAGTCATCTGCAGAGAGGGGGAGGAGGGGGAGGGGGGGAGGATTCAGGAGGGAGGAGAAGGTTGCAAAGAGCTTCCTAGGGTTAGAGGCAGATGCTTGGAATTTAGACTGGTAGAAAGTGGCTTAGCAGCAGAGAGAGAAGAGGAAAAAATGTAGAGAGGAGGGAGTGAAAGGATGTCAGGTCCGCAGGGGAAGGT
Organism: Oncorhynchus nerka; assembly: GCF_034236695.1. Classification (NCBI taxonomy): domain Eukaryota; kingdom Metazoa; phylum Chordata; class Actinopteri; order Salmoniformes; family Salmonidae; genus Oncorhynchus; species Oncorhynchus nerka. Next base: position 22,116 of record NW_027038491.1, read on the forward strand.
AGTTTTCCTCCATTTCCTTCGGCTGCCCGGAGCCCTGTTCTGTGAGCTCGCAATGAGTCACCCCGAGCCACGGAGGCGGGAGGGGAACCGAGCTGCCTGGAGGATAGGGGACATAGAGAGTCAAAGGATGCAGAAAGGGAGGAGAGGGAGGGTTGAGGAGGCAGAATCAGGAGATAGGTTGGAGAAGGTTTGAGCAGAGGGAAAGATGATAGGATGGAAGAGGAGAGAGGTAGGGGGAGAGAGAGCGAAAGGGTTGGGACAATGCGATACCATCCGAGTAGGGGCAGTGTGGGAAGTGTTGGATGAGAGCGAGAGGGAAAAGGATACAAGGTAGTGGTCGGAGACTTGGAGGGGAGTTGCAATGAGGTTAGTGGAAGAACAGCACTAGTAAAGATGAGGTCAGCGTATTTCCTGCCTTGTGAGTAGGGGGGAAGGTGAGAGGGTGAGGTCAAAGAGGAGAGGAGTGGAAAAGAAGGAGGCAGAGGAATGAGTCAAAGGTAGACGGGGGAGGTTAAAGTCGCCCAGAACTGTGAGAGTGAGCCGTCCTCAGGAAAGGGGCTTATCAAGGCATCAAGCTCATTGATGAACTCTCAGAGGGAACCTGAGGGCGATAAATGATAAGGATGTTAAGCTTGAAAGGGCTGGTAACTGTGACAGCATGGAATTCAAAGGAGGCGATAGACAGATGGGTAAGGGGAGAAAGAGAGAATGACCACTTGGGAGAGATGAGATCGGTGCCACCACCCGCTGACCAGAAGCTCTCGGGTGTGCGAGAACACGTGGGCAGACGAAGAGAGAGCAGTAGGAGTAGCAGTGTTGTCTGTGGTGATCCATGTTTCCGTCAGTGCCAAGAAGTCGAGGACTGGAGGAGGCATAGGCTGAGATGAACTCTGCCTTGTTGGCCGCAGAACGGCAGTTCCAGAGGCTACCAGGAGACCTGGAACTCCACGTGGGTCGTGCGCGCTGGGACCACCAGATTAGGGTGGCCGCAGGCCCGCGGGTGTGGAGCGTTTGTATGGTCTGCAGAGAGGAGAGAACAGGGATAGACAGACACATAGTTGACAGGCTACACAAGAGGCTACGCTAATGCAAAGGAGATTGGAATGACAAGTGGACTACACGTCTCGAGTGTTCAGAAAGTTAAGCTTACGTAGCAAGAATCTTATTGACTAAAATGATTAAAATGATACAGTACTGCTGAAGTAGGCTAGCTGGCAGAGGCTACGTTGACTATGTAGGCTAGCTGGCAGTGGCTGCGTTGACACTACACTAATCAAGTCGTTCCGTTGAGTGTAATAGTTTCTACTGTGCTGCTATTCGGGGGCTAGCTGGCTAGCTAGCAGTGTTGATTACGCCACGTTGCGTAAAAGAAGCGACAATAGCTGGCTAGCTAACTCAGGAAATCGCTCTAGACTACACAATTATCTTTGATACAAAGACGGCTATGTAGCTAGCTATGTAGCTAGCTACGATCAAACAAATCAAGCCGTTGTACTGTAATGAAATGAAATGAAAAATGTGATACTACCTGTGGAGCGAGCGAAATGCGACAGTTGTTAAGTGCGGAAGTTCTGTTCGGTAGACGTTGGTTAGCTGTTGGCTAGCTAGCAGTGTCTCCTGACGTTATGACCCACAACAGCTGGCTAGCTAACCTCGGTAAATTAAGATAATCACTTAAAACTACACACTCTAAAACTACACAATTATCTTGGATACGAAGACAGCAAAGACAACTATGTAGCTAGCTAACACTACACTAATCAAGTCGTTCAGTTGAGGTAATAGTTGTGCTGCTAATCGGTAGACGGTGGACGTTAGCTAGCTGGCTAGCTGCAGGGCAGATAGCAGTGTAGACTGCGTTAGACGACGAATACGATAATTACGCAATTATCTATGATACAAAGACGGCTATGTAGCTAGCTAAGAAGAAATTGCTAAGATTAGACAAATCAAACCGTTGTACTATAATGAAATGTAATGAATGTAATACTACCTGCGGACCGAAAGTGTGGATGCGACCCGCTCGCTCCAACCCGAAGTTCCAAGTATCATACAGTACTATAGCATACAGTACCATACAGTACTATAGCATACAGTACTATAGCATACAGTACCATACAGTGCCATACAGTACTATAGCATACAGTACCATACAGTACTATAGCATACAGTACCATACAGTACTATAGCATACAGTACCATACAGTATCATACCATACAGTACCATACCATACAGTATCATACCATACAGTACCATACAGTACCATACCATACAGTATCATACCATACAGTACCATACAGTATCATACCATACAGTACCATACAGTACCATACAGTATCATACCATACAGTACCATACAGTATCATACCATATGGTATCATACCATACAGTATCATACAGTACCATACTATACTATACAGTACCATACCATACAGTATCATACCATACAGTATCATACAGTATCATACAGTATCATACCATACAGTATCATACAGTATCATACCATACAGTATCGTACAGTATCATACCATACAGTATCATACCATACAGCATCATACCATACAGTACCATACAGTATCATACAGTATCATACCATACAGTACCATACAGTACCATACCATACAGTACCATACAGTATCATACAGTACCATACCATACAGTATCATACAGTATCATACAGATACCATACAGTATCATACAGTATCATACCATACAGTACCATACAGTACCATACAGTATCATACAGTATCATACAGTATCATACCATACAGTACCATACCATACAGTACCATACAGTATCATACAGTACCATACAGTACCATACAGTACCATACAGTACCATACCATACAGTACCATACCATACAGTATCATACCATACAGTACCATACAGTACCATACAGTACCATACAGTATCATACCATACAGTACCATACAGTACCATACAGTACCATACCGTACAGTACCATACCATACAGTACCATACAGTATCATACAGTACCATACAGTACCATACAGTACCATACCATACAGTACCATACAGCACAGTACCATACCATACAGTACCATACAGTACCATACAGTACCATACCATACAGTACCATACCATACAGTACCATACAGTATCATACAGTACCATACAGTACCATACAGTACCATACCATACAGTACCATACAGTACCATACAGTACCATACCATACAGTACCATACAGTATCATACAGTATCATACAGTACCATACAGTACCATACAGTACCATACCATACAGTACCATACAGTACCATACAGTACCATACCATATGACCTGGATTGGAACCTTAATTCAAAGCTTTTTCCTCCAAACTGTCGATTTCCTTTTTATGTGAGATGGTTCAGCACCATCCTGAGACAATACTTTCATTTTCATCTAATTCTAATGTCTGTTTAAGTATTAAAATACAGGATAGAATCTTGCTTGTTACAAGATTGTTCAAAACACAGACCCTTACTATAATGCAGTGTGTCTAACTCTGACCCTACGAGATCTGACCCTGCTTGTTGTCTGTTCTATCTGATCATTAATATCACCCCACCTGGTGTCCCAGGTCTAAATCAGGCCCTGATCATTAATATCACCCCACCTGGTGTCCCAGGTCTAAATCAGGCCCTGATCATTAATATCACCCACCTGGTGTCCCAGGTCTAAATCAGGCCCTGATGATTAATATCACCCCACCTGGTGTCCCAGGTCTAAATCAGGCCCTGATCATTAATATCACCCACCTGGTGTCCCAGGTCTAAATCAAGCCCTGATCATTAATATCACCCCACCTGGTGTCCCAGGTCTAAATCAGGCCCTGGTCGTTAATATCACCTCACCTGGTGTCCCAAGTCTAAATCAGGCCCTGATCATTAATATCACCTCACCTGGTGTCCCAGGTCTAAATCAGGCCCTGATCATTAATATCACCCACCTGGTGTCCCAGGTCTAAATCAGGCCCTGATCATTAATATCACTCACCTGGTGTCCCAGGTCTAAATCAGGCCCTGATCATTAATATCACCCAACTGGTGTCCCAGGTCTAAATAAGGCCCTGATAATTAATATCAACCCCACCTGGTGTCCCAGGTCTAAATCAGGCCCTGATAATTAATATCACCCCACCTGGTGTCCCAGGTCTAAATCAGGCCCTGGTCATTAATATCACCCACCTGGTGTCCCAGGTCCAAATCAGGCCCTGATCATTAATATCACCCCACCTGGTGTCCCAGGTCTAAATCAGGCCCTGGTCATTAATATCACCCCACCTGGTGTCCCAGGTCTAAATCAGGCCCTGGTCATTAATATCACCCACCTGGTGTCCCAGGTCTAAATCAGGCCCTGATCATTAATATCACCCTACCTGGTGTCCCAGGTCTAAATCAGGCCCTGATCATTAATATCACTCACCTGGTGTCCCAGGTCTAAATCAGGCCCTGATCATTAATATCACCCCACCTGGTGTCCCAGGTCTAAATCAGGCCCTGATCATTAATATCACCTCACCCTAAATTGGTGTGCGTTTCCTTCGCCTTTACCTTAATACCACCTATCTGGTGTCGCAGGTCTAAGTCAGGCCCTGGTCATTAATATCACCCCACCTGGTGTCGCAGGTCTAAATCAGGCCCTGATCAGAGGGGAACAATGGGAAAAAAAACCCGCAGTGGAACTGTCTTGGCGGTCCATAGTTGAGTTGGAGGGCTATAGTGGATATGTCGCCAGGCCAAGCTCAGTACAGCCTGGTTTGTCTCGACTCAGTTTCTGCTCAGTAATGTCAAAAGCCCTTGAGTGAAGTTGGCTGGTTTTACAGCGGGGCGGTCGCTCTGTCTCATCGGGAATATCACAAGCTTCACACGTTTTTGTTTTTGTTTTTGAGAGGTTTCTATACCCCTGAAAACTTTTGTGACGCTTTGAGGGCTTTCGTTACGCTGCCATCCAATCAAGTGATCGTAAAGTGGTTATGTTCCCCCTTCGGTTCCACTATTGCCAAGAGCTGTGGGACGAGGGAAAACGAGCACATTACAAAGGCTCTTTCTCCATGAAGGCTACTGAAGGTTCTGTGAAGGTTACTGAAGGGTCTGTGAAGGCTACTGAAGATTCTGTGAAGGCTACTGAAGGTTCTGTGAAGGTTACTGAAGGTTCTGTGAAGGCTACTGAAGGTTCTGTGAAGGTTCTGTGAAGGCTACTGAAGGTTCTGTGAAGCCTACTGAAGGTTCTGTGAAGGCTACTGAAGGTTCTGTGAAGCCTACTGAAGGTTCTGTGAAGGTTACTGAAGGGTCTGTGAAGGCTACTGAAGGTTCTGTGAAGGTTACTGAAGGGTGTGTGAAGGGCTACTGAAAATTCTGTGAAGGTTACTGAAGGTTCTGTGAAGGCTACTGAAGGTTCTGTGAAGTCTACTGAAGGTTCTGTGAATGCTACTGAAGGTTCTGTGAAGTCTACTGGAAGGTTCTGTGAAGGCTACTGAAGGTTCTGTGAAGGTTACTGAAGGTTCTGTGAAGGCTACTGAAGGTTCTGTGAAGGTTACTGTTGAACAACTACTAATCGGAAAACATTTGCAGCCGGTATCGTCACGCACGGACGGACGATTTGAGTACGATCCAAAATACAGGCTACAGTGTCTAATGGGGAAGACAAAATGAATCCAGGTCAAAATACAGGCTACAGTGTCAAATGGGGAAGACAAAATGAATCCAGGCCAAAATACAGGCTACAGTGTCAAATGGGGAAGACAAAATGAATCCAGGTCAAAATACAGGCTACAGTGTCAAATGGGGAAGACAAAATGAATCCAGGCCAAAATACAGGCTACAGTGTCTAATGGGGAAGACAAAATGAATCCAGGTCAAAATACAGGCTACAGTGTCAAATGGGGAACACAAAATGAATCCAGGTCAAAATACAGGCTACAGTGTCTAATGGGGAAGACAAAATGAATCCAGGTCAAAATACAGGCTACAGTGTCTAATGGGGAAGACAAAATGAATCCAGGTCAAAATACAGGCTACAGTGTCAAATGGGGAAGACAAAATGAATCCAGGTCAAACTACAGGCTACAGTGTCTAATGGGGAAGACAAAATGAATCCAGGTCAAAATACAGGCTACAGTGTCTAATGGGGAAGACAAAATGAATCCAGGTCCAAATACAGGCTACAGTGTTCTAATGGGGAAGACAAAATGAATCCAGGTCAAAATACAGGCTACAGTGTCTAATGGGGAAGACAAAATGAATCCAGGTCAAAATACAGGCTACAGTGTCTAATGGGGAAGACACAATGAATCCAGGTCAAAATACAGGCTACAGTGTCTAATGGGGAAGACAAAATGAATCCAGGTCAAAATACAGGCTACAGTGTCTAATGGGGAAGACAAAATGAATCCAGGTCAAAATACAGGCTACAGTGTCAAATGGGGAAGACAAAATGAATCCAGGTCAAAAGGAAAGTCTGATGGGACCCAGACATAAACCTGTGACTGTGAATGCAGTGGTAACTGAACAGCACTCTTACCATTCATCTTGTTCCTGGAGTTAGAGCCTAGTGGGCAAAACTGGTTCAAATGAGGCTTTTCACAATAAGGGTCTTTTTAACAGCAAAACGGGCTCAAATGAGGCTTTCCACAATAAGGGTCTTTTTAACAGCAAAACGGGCTCAAAAGATGAATCGTCAAGCAGTTTTCCACTAGGATGGACACAGACAGCGTCTTTACTGAATACCCCCATAGACACCCCATAGCCCTGGCTAAGCTGCCCCCAGCTGAGAGGCTCTTCTTGGGAAGAGTCAGCAGCCTGGTCAGCCTCCTGGAGCTCCTAGGTCTGGAGCTGGACCAAACATCTGTTACTGCTACAGGATAGGGGTTGATCGGACTAGCAGTTCGACCACGACTACAGGCCTTGCTTATTAATGCTCGAAACCATTGGATTTTCTGGAGAAGCAACAGTTGAAAGGGAAGGCCTGTCTAAGCCTGTCTCTTGTGCAGTGAGATATGGTATAGTCCAGTGAGTTAGCCAGAACTGAACACATGTTCTGATTTGTTGTGGAAAACCAAGTGTCCAGTTTAGAACCGTGGACATTCTAGAACTGGGAAACCAAGTGTCCAGTTTAGAACCGTGGGACATTCTAGAACTGGGAAACCAAGTGTCCAGTTTAGAACCGTGGACATTCTAGAACTGGGAAACCAAGTGTCCAGTTTAGAACCGTGGACATTCTAGAACTGGGAAACCAAGTGTCCAGTTTAGACCCGTGGACATTCTAGAACTGGGAAACCAAGTGTCCAGTTTAGAACCGTGGACATTCTAGAACTGGAATTTCCCGCCGGAACTTCGGAACACCGGAGACAACATTCTACTGCAGTAAAGTGGGCCGTTCTGACAGCTTTATCCAACATTTAGTTTGATATGGCTCAACTCAATTTACCACGTCTATTTATGCGAAGCTCGTTCCAGACTATAAATCAATAAACGCCGTCTGTCTCCTCAACACACACTGTCATTAATCTCATCTTCTCTTACATTTACAATCTGGGGAATCTGTTCAAAAGTCATTTTAATACATGTTTTGCTGTATCTACCCATAAAGAACAGAATCCCAGATCGCAGCTTTAATGATGCTTGATGATACTTTCAATAGACAGGCCTCGGGTCTGCTATGACCTCTAAATGACCTTCTGTTCATCATGGCAGGAGTTAACGTCTCTATTAACGCTTTAACACACTGCTAATGAGCCTGATGTGTCCTAATGATGAGACACACGCACACACACACACACACACACACACACACACACACACACACACACACACACACACACACACACACACACACACACACAGAAATGCTGTGGTATTGTGGATTTTATATTATACACGTGTAGTCAAATCAAATTCCAGAGTAATGATGTAATGTGTTATTGATGATGTAGGCTGTTGTTGATATAACTGTGTTTAAACCCTGTTTGGACCACAGGTAGAGTTGGAGCTGTTTATATGTTTATATATTCTTATTCCACACCTCCATGTACCTCTAGTCTGATAGAAACCTCCTCTAGTCTGATAGAAACCTCCTCTAGTCTGATAGAAACCTCCATGTCCCTCTAGTCTGAGAGAAACCTCCTCTAGTCTGATAGAAACCTCCTCTAGTCTGATAGAAACCTCCTCTCAGTCTGATAGAAACCTCCTCTAGTCTGATAGAAACCTCCATGTCCCTCTAGTCTGATAGAAACCTCCATGTACCTCTAGTCTGATAGAAACCTCCTCTATTCTGATAGAAATCTCCTCTAGTCTGATAGAAACCTCCTCTAGTCTGATAGAAACCTCCTCTAGTCTGATAGAAACCTCCTCTAGTCTGATAGAAACCTCCTCTAGTCTGATAGAAACCTCCTCTAGTCTGATAGAAACCTCCTCTAGTCTGATTTTCCAGAAACAGTTTAACCAGCTCTGTTTCTCCTCATAGCCACTCCCCTGTATACAACTCCCCTGTGTTCTGGCAGGACTACAACCCTGGTTAACCTGGCAACTCCCCTGCGTTCTGGCAGTACTACAACCCTGGTTAACCTGGCCTGTATACAACTCCCCTGCGCTCTGGCAGTACTACAACCCTGGTTAACCTGGTCTGTATACAACTCCCCTGTGCTCTGGCAGGACTACAACCCTGGTTAACCTGGCCTGAAAACAACTCCCGAGTGGCGCAAGACATCTCAGTCACTACAGACCCTGGTTCGTTTCCAGGCTGTATCACAACCGAACGTGGTTACGAGTCCCATAGGGCGGCATATTATTGGCCCAGCGTCGTCCGGGTTTGGCCGGGTTAGGCTGTCATTGTAAATAAGAATTTGTTCTTAACTAACTTTCCTAGTTAAATAAAAAACTGTCAACACACAATGTTTTATAGGACACACAAGACCTGTGGAATGAGAACAGGCCATCACACTGACTGTGGAGCAGTAGGCTCCTGTTCTTCAATAAGCCCTGTGGAAGGAGAACAGGCCATCACACTCCCTCACTTAGACCATCCTCCACTCCCTCACTTAGACCATCCTCCACTCCCTCACCTAGACCATCCTCCACTCCCTCACCTAGATCATCCTCCACTCCCTCACTTAGACCATCCTCCACTCCCTCACCTAGATCATCCTCCACTCCCTCACTTAGACCATCCTCCACTCCCTCACCTAGATCATCCTCCACTCCCTCACAAAGACCATCCTCCACTCCCTCACAAAGACCATCCTCCACTCCTCACCTAGACCATCCTCCACTCCCTCACAAAGACCATCCTCCACTCCCTCACAAAGACCATCCTCCACTCCCTCACCAATACCATCCTCCACTCCTCACCTAGACCATCCTCCACTCCCTCACAAAGACCATCCTCCACTCCCTCACCTAGACCATCCTCCACTCCCTCACCTAGACCATCCTCCACTCCCTCACCTAGACCATCCTCCACTCCCTCACCTAGACCATCCTCCACTCCCTCACCTAGATCATCCTCCACTCCCTCACCTAGACCATCCTCCACTCCTCACCTAGACCATCCTCCACTCCCTCACATAATACCCATCCTCCACTCCCTCACCTAGACCATCCTCCACTCCCTCACCTAGACCATCCTCCACTCCCTCACACTAGACCATCCTCCACTCCTCACCAATACCATCCTCCACTCCCTCACAAAGACCATCCTCCACTCCCTCACAAAGACCATCCTCCACTCCTCACCTAGACCATCCTCCACTCCCTCACCTAGACCATCCTCC